>NW_024096741.1:1800000-2070000 GCF_016545835.1 Crotalus tigris
ACGTTAAAGCAGTGTTTCTCAACGTTGACAATTTTAAGGCATGTGGACTTCAACTCCCAGAATTCCACAGCCAGCATTGCTGGCTGTGTGATTCTGGGAGTTGAAGTCCACGTGCCTTAAAATTGTCAAGGTTGAGAAACACTGCTTTAGAGGGTATTTTTTTGTTAAATATTCTCATTTTTTGAGCAAGTAAATGCTTGTAAGAATAATAAACTTATTGTTAACCCTCATTCTGGAAACACATCAAAACTATTCACTGTCTTTGGACTCTGAAAGAGTACAAAATCTATAGGTGTTTATCTAATACATGGTAGAAATGTCATGTTTGATTCACCAGAGTCCATTCTACTGCATAATGAATATAATCTGGTGCTCTGAATTCTACATTGTTATAAGTTTCATGTTTACATCTTTCAAAAGCACAAAAATAAATGAAACTGGAATGGTTATTCAAATTGCCTAGTTAAGCAGCAAGTGGAATACTGTACATAATCTATGCATAATCTAATTACGCTCCAGTTTGGTGTACTGATAGTCCTTACTTAGTGATTACAATTATAACTGCTCCAAGGTCACCTAGCTGGCTTTCATGGCTAAGGCAGGAGTCGAACTCAAGATCTTCCACTTTCTCGCCTGATATCTTGGTCTTATTTCTTTGTCTACTCTATGTAGAGGAGCTGACAGCTATGCAGTAATGAATATTAAAGAATGTAAGGACTGGTTGTAAAGTTACTATTGTAACTTCAAACAGTCACTAAGGCACCAGATTAGGAACTGCAAGACAGTGAGTTCTAGTTCTACCTTAAGCATGAAGCCAGTTCTCAGCCCTAGGAAGGAGGCAATGGCAAGCCACTTCTGAAATCTTGCCAAGAAAATTTCAGGAATTAATCACCAGGAGACACCATAATTATAAATATTATGGATACAAAAAGTAACCCTGTTAAGTATATAAAGCAACCATTCATTTTCTCCACTTTTAGTTCTTGTGTCAGTCTTCATTCCGGATGCTACTTCATCTGTCAGCCTATGGCAAAGAACACAAGTTTAGACCTGAAAGGCTGACATTTAGCCTTTCCTTAGCTGTAGTCAATCAACACTTTTCTGTCTGAACTTTTGAGTACATTTTGCAAAATAGTTGGATAGTGTCAGTCAGATCCCTGTTTAAAAACTGCTCCTTTTCCCTTTTCCCTCTAGAAAATGAAGTGATGTGGCAAGTTGTTTTGCTGGCTTGTCTGACAGCATTTCCATCATAAGCTCTGTAGGGGGGAACCTTAACATTATCAGATAATAGCTGTGTGTGATGGAGTTTGTACCTCCTTCAAGAAAAATACTTATTACTACCAGGTACAACCCCAAAATAAAAATGTAAAAAGTATAACTAAAGGGAAAGAATTCAAAGAAGATAACTACATTTTGACTATTTTGAAGATGACTGGTAAAGTATAATCACTTTGTGTCCATCAGTACCTTAGTTGATTGGCAACAACGATTCTGCATTGTTCAGATAAATCTTGACATGCTCTGGTAAGTTTTTATAGAATGACACGTCTTTTGTCAATATATGCATTATTCTAACTTTTGAAAATTGAGCCATTTTCAAAATGTTGCTAATGATTTGTTTACGATCCCAAAACAGGTTAGGGCCATATTCTCCGCAGGACCATTTAGTTCAGCGGTTCCCAACTTTTTCTGTACCCTGCACCTCTAGAACGCTTCTGATATATTTTCGCACTCCTTACAAAGGTAATACCTGGTTTGAAGATGATGAAAGTGAAACTTCTAAATCACGTTTTCACACTCCCTGGAATATCGTCTCACACCCCAGGGGGTGCGAGTATTCCTGGTTGGAAACCCTGATTTAGTTACATAAAGGCCTACCTAGTGCTTGATGATGCTTTGCTATCTTGCTGATTAGGAAAAAAAAAAAAGCCTGCAGACATTCATTTGAAATGAAGTTGTGCGTGCTCTCTATTATGCAAAATGGCCATGCACCATGTGTTATAAAACCCTATGGAGATTAATTAGTATTTTGTTTGCCTTCAATTTTTTTTCACCCATCGGAGTCTTTTCCAATGACTCTCACTTTCATATATTTAAGTTTAAAATTCATTGTGGCTTCCAATGACCAGTCTAGTTTTACTTTATCTAGTATCGAATGATTTGTTGATTCTAACTATTACTAAATTAAGACTCAATTCTAGATATTTGCAGAGTGGTTCATTCTTTATGATTAAGAGTGATGTGCCATATTAACTTATATGGTAAGCAGTTAATTCATCTAAGGAATCATGGCATGGAAGTCATTAAAACATATTAATCAAGTAAGGGAATATTGCTTTCTTAACATACCATAATTTACCATTAGTAACATTTTATCACTTTGTTAAGATGGGTGGCTATAGGAATCAAATAAATAAATACATTTTAAAATAAGCATTTGGAAATTATGTATTTATAAGAATCCTATGAAATTAAACAATGCAACACCAAGGAGTATTTACTTTAAACACCTATGTTTGGACTGACTAGAGCCAAATCCTTCAGCTATCACTAGTTACCCCGGATAAAGTGAGCTGTTACACTGACTACTTTTTAGGATTCATATTTAATATCTATATCAAGGCATGGATGCTTCTTGATTCTGATGAATGCTGTAAACCAAGGGTGTCAAACTGCTGGCCCGTGGGCCGGATGCATCATAACGAAACCGCACCCACCCTATTGCCGGCAATGGAAAAAAAGTCACGATACATTGCAACACATCACATGACGTTGCAATTTTGACACGCCTGCTGTAGACAGTAAGGAAGATTACCTAGACAGAGATATGCAAGTTTTGTTCCCAAAACAAAAACTTAGGTTCACAACAGGGAGATTTGTATTTGTAAAGGCCTTAGACAGACACATCCCTAATTCACAAGAATATAAGAAAGGGGAAGAGCTACAAGATGTTATTATTATAGCCAGTCTCAATAAAAGTAGTCTTATGGACTTGAATTTATTTATTTATTTATTTCCTTTATTTTTACATATAACTCAAAGCAGTCCAACATACCTTCCTCCTTCTATTTTCCCCACAACAACATTCCAGTGAAATGAGTTGGACTGATAGAGAGTTACTAGCCCAAGGTCACCCAGCTGGCTTAAACTCAAATTCTTCCGCTTTTTAGCCTGGTGCCTTAGTCTGATTTCTTGGTCTGCTCTATGTAGAATAACTGGAAGATATGCAGTAATGAATATTAAAGAATCATGTAGATGACAATCTGGAAAATTTCCCTTCTTAACTGAAAGTATCCTAAAAAAATCAGGATAATATTTTTTCTAGCATATTAGAAAAAACAATCCTTATTTAAAAGAGTGCAGGAGAGAACACTGCAGAGTAAATAAAGCAAAAAAAAAAGCAGAATAGACATGTATAAGGCATATTTTAAATATGGCGTTATTTTCTTTTGCAAAACAGAAGATCACATGTATCTGTAAGCAACACAAATTTAAAGAAAAATGTTTTTCTACAAAGGCTGTTTTGTACAAATGCCATTAAGAAACCAAAGACTCCAGAGTTAATTTAAAACATACATCATATATAGCATGCCTATTTTTCTAATGGATGTACAAGAATTTTGGGGCAAAGGAAATGATTGTTCTTCCGGGTAAGAAAATCCAGAGACCATTTGTTCTAATCTACATTTTGGAATGGACAAACACATATAAGAAAACAGAAATACATGTTATATTTGTTTATTGGGAAACAAATTTTCCATAACAATATTTTCCAAAATTTTCACAATGAAAACTGAGGCAGTAGAATCACAAGCAAGAAAAACTGACAGTATGAACGCCAGAAAATTGGACAAGAAGCAATATTGAACTGACTAGCTTTGAAAATTGAACCTGTAAACCACTTCCACTTCTTTCCCTGTAAAGCATTGATAAGTATCAATAAATGTCTGAATCAGAGTTATAGTTTAAAATGAAAGCATATCAGAATCTTGCACCTGAGTCCTTGATATTCATCCTGTTCCAAATTGGGGGAAGGAGGCAATATTGGCTATTTGAAACTGGTTATTTTTAACCAAATTGAAGTCTTCTTGTTGATAGAAGTTCCTAAAACTGTCCCCTGCAACTTTCTGCAATCCTTGTGTGTGTGTGTGTGTGTGTGTGTGTGTGTGTGTGAGAGAGAGAGAGAGAGAGAGAGAGAGAGAGAGAGAGAGAGAGAGAGAGAGAGAGAGAGAGAGAGAGAGATGTGAGTTGGTACCTGGCAGTAGATATTGTTATCTTTAGATGTATTCTCACCCAAGCATTTTTCCTGTCACTTTGTGATAACTTCTTGTGTAAGAATAGAACTTTGTTTTCAGTTGCCCATTAGCAAATGAAAAAGAACAGATTGAACCAATAAGCAAAGCAAACACATCTCCTAGTCTTAGTTTCAGCGTTATTTTGAAATGAGCAGCACCTTGTATTTTCCAAATGAGAATTAATCATTATGTAAAACTTATGTTAAGTATGTATCTTTGTCATCTTAGTCTATCTGAAAAACTAAACTCTAGTCAGACTCTGGAACTTTTAGAAACTGTTATGATAGAATAATATAACCTACCCAGTACCTTATAATACCCCAAATACTGTTCTCAAGGAAGATGAATGACCAAATAACCCTTTTTTAAAAAAAAAATCAAAGAATTATAAAGACTCATTTTAGAGTGAAATAGGAGAACAGAGACTAAAAACTAAAGGTTTCACTGTCCAGTTGTGTCTGATTCTAGGGCACAATGCTCATCTCCGTTTCTTGGCTGAGGAAGCCAGTGTTGTCCAAAGATAAAATCTGTGGTCATGTGGCTAGCATGGCTATATGCCAAAGGCTCACGCAATGCTGTTAGCTTCTCATTGAAGCGGTAGCTATTAATCTATTTGCATTTGCATGCTTTCAAACTTCTACCTAGAGAGGTAATGAAACATATTCAAGCAAACAATCAATCTCAGAGAGAAGCAAGGCTTTTAAAATAATATGCAGCGGTCATTTAATTTTTCCTTATCTAAAACATAACAACTACAGATTCTCTCCTTCCCTAAACCTGCAAGTTTGAAGATCTCTGCCATATTTGCCATGTCAGAGTATTCCCATGTAGTTTACCTGCATGTTATCGGCAGCCAAGATTGGAAATAATGGCTCTTTATTGATTAAACCTGCCCATCAACATCTGTGCCCAGACAGTGCAGCATCAGAATAACAGATGTGATTTAGAATCTATTGATATATTGATACTAAAGTCTGAACATGTAAGCAGTTGGAAAGTTCATTAAGATCAGATGTCTATAATATGAAGGATGGTGAATGCTGAATGTCAGGAGGGGCTATATTTGCATTTATAAAGTAAAAGGAGTAGCACTGAGAAACGGAAAATAAATGAGGAGATGAATGGAACAACACAATTCAGGTGAATTTAATAGTAAGCCAACTATCTAAGAGAGGGGTCTCCAATCTCTTCAGCTCATATTATGTTCACTAAGTTTCAGATTTGTTCATTGATGCCCAAACATTATATTAAAATAATTTAATATTAATTAATAGTCCTGTGAATAATAGTAACAACAATAATGGATAGTTCCATTGATCCTTGGGATGGATACTTACCACATTTGCCATGGCAGAGTAGTCCCATTCTAATTTACCTGCATGTTATAAGCAGGCCTTCTTATATTAGACAGCCAAGATTGGAAATAATAACCCTGATCTACATCACAGCAACACATGCTTTAATTTCTCACATGAGTTTAATCTTCATGTAGAATGCAAAAATACTAACTAGGGGTAGAAGAAAAGGAGTTAAGTTGTTAGACAAAACATTCTCCAATTGGGTAAAAAGGTTAAGTAGCTTTCCTCTGAAATGTTTTCTCTTGTTTTACTAAGAAAACTAGCAACAGATGTCCCCAGATAAGTAAAAAAAACTGTTAAATATGCAGGGCTAATGCAATTGTTTCTTGTTTAATTAGAGCTTGCCATTTTGAAAGTATGTTGAAAGACGCTTACAAAAACTGTATATGTATATTTAAATATCCAACTATTATTCTGGTTCAAATAGTGATACATTTTCATCATAAAATTATCACTATAGTTGTGAATCATTCTTTTTTCACGCTCAGTTTCCTATAGCTATGGTCATTTCACAGGCAGTGGAAAATGAGAGTAGAAATGTTCTAAACAGTACCTGATTCATCTGTGCCAATCAAGATCTTCTCTGGTTCAAGTCATATTTTTCAGAAATTTGCAAATACATAGCCATTTAATTGGTAAAGGATGCCACTGACTTTCCATTTTACTTATTTCAATCCCCAATTGGAAATATGGAGCTTCCTTTAGTGATGGCTTGATTATTAGCCTGGCCAAAGAAGCCACAGAATTGGAATTGTAGGACATGTAATATATCTGTGCTACAAGGCAGAACCTATAATTTGTTTCAGCAATGGAACATTTTCTGCCCAATTACCTTTTCCTAGGGCCAAGAATTGCATTTGGTCTTTGAGTGGCAAGCCAGGGCTATAGTTTTAAAAATAGCAGCTGCAGGAGTGTTTTTAAAAAGACTACATTTACATATACTAAATATTGTTAATAGCTTATTCCCTGAATTTAATCATGTTCTCTTTTCTATTATTTTCAAAATTAGAATTTTGAAGATCTCTGTCTTTCTCTCTTACACACACACACACACACACACACACACACACACACACACACACACACTCTCTTTCTCTCTTTCCCTCTTGCTATGTGGGGTGTTCTGTAACCTGAAATAGTGCATTCTAATCTAAAGAAGCAACCATGAGAGTAGTGTAGGAAGACATGGATATTTGCATTTATGTTTGGCACAATGAGTCAGGACTATTTGTAAGATTGCAGAACAGACAATTTATTGAAGCCTATACACAAGAATCTAGTCAACTTATAGTCTACAGGTTAAACGTATTCACAGGGAGCTGGACATGGATCTCTTGTGGCAATGTAAGGACTCTAAACTGATAACACATTTAACTGTCTCCCCCCCCCCTGCCTGCTCTTTGCCAAAATCTCTTTGCCATGATAACTTCCCAATAATCTTCACCCATTTATAAATAGTTTGAAACAATATGAACTGCAGGCAGGTTCCAATTATGACAATTTGTTTTTCAGATTTTCATGAGTTAATAAAATATTCTGATAATTCATTAATAAAATAAAAGAATTGCAATCTCATCCAGAAATCCTATGAAATAAGTGGACAAAATATACTCATGTGATTTTTACAGTTAACATTAATTGTAATGAATTAATGCACATTATAGTTAGTGAGTATGATGTGCAATTTATGGGAATTACTTTCTCATTTAGCAATTAAAATACAATTATCTTAAAATTATCCTAACCATCTCATTCTACTTTCCATTACATGTCATTTTAGCATAAATTATAGAGATTTGCAACTTTCTTAGCTCAAAAACACTATGTAAGTAGAAGTACAAATAAATGTTAATTAGTTTCTAGGGAACTGCATATTATATAAAAAATTCAAACCAACTTGTGTCAGTATTAAAGTAGTAAGCAGTAAGAATACATAAAAGATGGTAATCTACATCACAGATATACCAAATGTATCACTTACATACCACTTTTTGAAGGTGACATTCATTTTTTTCTCCAACAGAAATAAAATAATAACTGGCCTCAGATTATCAAACGGTAGTTAAGTAAAGAAAAACTAAAGACATCTGTAAGCATTAAATTTTAACTTATATTGAGATACTATCTTTAGCCTGTTCCATGTTGCAGTTTTTCTTGTCACATACTGTTCCCATCACAATATCTTTAATTCTAAAGGAAATCTACTGTGTTCTATGGAATGAATGAAATGGACAGCAATCTAATTTTTTGGTTAGACTGGGAAGTCTAATGGCAGATTTGGACTCCCTTCAGAACGAATTATTTAATTAATGTTTTCACATTCTTCATTCTCAGTGTATATAGCTGACTTTTGTTGGATAGGACGCTACATAAAATATAATCTGAGCATTCAGTTATCTTTACTAGAAAGTAAACTCTACAGATTGTATAAATTTACTATTGAAATGTATGAATGAGTTTCCATATTAAAGGCTGCATTAAGATGCAAATGCCATAGAGCAGTGATGGCGAACCTTTTAGAGACCGAATGCCCAAACTGCAACCCAAAACCCACTTATGTATTGTCGGGTGTTGTGTGGGCATGGCCATTGGGTGGGTGTGGCCCATTGGGTGGACATGGCCGCGGTGGTAACGACACACTGGGTGGGACTAAAAAGTTGAATTAATTCCAACTTTGTGAGATCTTTTTTTTCCCTGTGAGAAGTTGAAATTGATTGATTGATTGAACCTTTTTTTTTTTTGCACACGGCAGCAGAGGCCTAAAGCAAAAAGGTTTTATAAAACCCAGCTGAAGGCCTAGGACTGGGGCGATGGTGTGTGTGCCCACAGAGAGGGCTCTGCGCGCCATCAGTGGCACACGTGCCATAGGTTTACCACCACGGCCTTAAGGCCAGCTCTAACTCTCAAGGAATATAGGAATTTATTTACTGTCTATTGTGTTTGATAGCAATTTTTCTGTAGAAGTTTGCCATATCTCCTGCTACCTGAATCCCAGTAACTGAACCTGGGATCTTTTATATTCAAAATATGTGTTCCCCTATTAAAATATGGTCCTATTGTGTCACACTCTTTATTTTGTATGTGAGATTTTATGAACATTAAAATTGTTATATTAGCAAAGCACATGTCTGCATGCAATATGTAGAGGCTCAGTCCCTGGCATCTTCACTTTCAGCTGGAAAAGCTCTTGACTGAAGCCATGTTAGTTAGCATTGACAAAACTGGACTAAACAAAGAGCCTGATTCAAGTAATGGAAATTCCCATATCTCTATGCATATCTTGACAAGGTGATAGACTAAGACCTATTTCCAAAGCTAGAGTACATATTGTTCCTTTTTACCATAAGCACTTATTTGTCAGCTACTGCATGAATGCAAATAATTTTTCTACAATATCAGGCAATCTGTGAGTAATTATTGTAAAACATTTGGTCTGATAAAATAACAATGAAATAAAGAGTGAACTGCAAAGCACAACCTCAAGAATAAATCTGTTGAAAGAAACTTGAGATTGCGATCAAGATCTTTTCAATGAAGCAAAGTTCTCCCACACAGAATGTCAAAGAGATCTCTAAAGAAATGCTGCTCATTGTGAAAACATGAATTGTTCACTAATGCCACACAATTGGAAATCTGTTTTATTCTGCACAAAGCTTGCAGTCATAAGCAACAATGTTATATCAGTACAATTTGTATCAGATTTTCTAGGCTATGAATATATGTAAGTATGAAAACCTTAAAGATGAATAATTATATAGAGGCTGCTGACATCTGAAACAAAATACTTCTTATTTCAACTGGATAGAACTAACAGTTGTAAAGACAAAAGATTTGGAAGAGGTAGATTTTATATCTTTTCAGCAAAGCTGAATAAAGTAAGGCAAAGTTTCTGATGTTCTAGAAATTCTAGAACAGAAATAAAAAGCCTTGTATAATTTGTCCAAATGTTACATAAACTGAATATATGTAAAAGCTGGAGCTGTCTATCTTCAAACATTTTAGTTTCACAATTTTATCTTCATTGGTTTTACATTGTGTATGACTTATTGGAATCCCAAGACAATCTATTCAGGTATCATATAAGAAATAGAAAGAGTCCATATGGAGAAGCCCAAAAGTCAAATTCACAGGAAGCAATCAGTGTTCGATCACTGACATTACAAAGACTGAAAAAAAAAAAAAAGTGGAGACAATGTCTTCTAGGTAGATGACATTCTACTTTGTATAATCACCCAAACTGTTTCTCAAAAGTAGATGTGGTCTTGTAAAATTAATTTCAGATTATTTCCTTAAATAGAATTTGTAGAAACACGAGTGAGATTAATGAGCCTTGCACTGGAGGTTACATTATAAGGACACAGTCCATCCAAGTTTTGCAACAATCCACAGTGGGTAATGAAGGTAACAGTAGCAAGCTGGATTCTGCCAAGATACAGTTCTTTTTGTTCCATGATTTCAATTTTAGCACAAACAAGAGTGTACTTCACTTACAGAACTGTTCCTTTTGTTCACGCTCTAGAAACTTCAGCCAATACTTCTAGTTTTGGATGACAAACTGTAGTGCGCTAAACTAATATTAAAAGTGAGGAAAACAGAATGACCTTGTCACCTAACAAAATTTCCACTTTCCTCACTCTGTGGTGACTTCCATCATAGTCATTGTCTCTTAAAATTTCAGCAGTATTCTACATAGCATTTATTTGGTTTTGTTAGATTTGATTCATTGGGAAAGGAAAAGCAGCCTGTGTATATGGCGGGGAAGGGGAGCATAGAAAAGCCCAGTGAGCCATATCGTCTATACTCTACATCCCCAAAGCCCAGGCTGCAGACCAGCACCAATCTGCTGCCTGCCAGGAACTGGGCGACAGAAGAAAGCAAAGCTCCATCTGTGTATATGATGGATCCAGGCAGTGCATGAAACAGCCACTGCGATCTGCTGAAAACCATCTCACATGGAACATGGTGTCCAAAAGGTTGGGGGCCGCTGCTATACATAAGTAATGAAAATCCATATTTTATAGAACACTAGATATTCTATTCAAATTACTGGCATTTTTTCTTCTGATACTTAATATTTGCAAGTTAACCTGCCAGAATATATATGATGGAACACATGTTTACACATTCCTATAGGATGGATTTAAATCAAGACGTATTAGTCTGTACCAAGGTTGCACAAAACTGAAAAATGTAATACAAAAAAGTCACCCAGCTATTAATTGCCCAGTGTATAGATCAATATTCTGGACTTGATAGACATTAAATAGCAATGCTCATCTTATGTTCTTCTGACAAAGGTAAGTGACAGGTTTTTAAAAAGATAATTATATAACAATTGAAAAATCATATTTATGGATTAAAAGGAGCGTTGTCTTACCTGAACGCCTTTTCTCAGCATGGAGATGGAGAATCCACGAATGGTTAACTCTTGTCTTCTTGCCCATTAGACTGAATCAGTCAAACTTGCCACGCACGTCCTGGACCAGGACACACCCAGTCTTGACTCAGTCTGCAATCCACACAGACGTGACAAATTTGGCTCTCAGATTAGGCAGGTTGTACAATTTTATCCCATTCGTGGGTTCTCCCTTCCTTGTCTCCACAGTCACCTCAACAGCGCTGGGATCAGCGCTGTTTCAGTGGACTGCTGGAGGCTTGGAATTTCTTTCTTAGCTCTCCTCTTAATTGGAGCTCCCCTCTTACCTTACTAACAGGCTCACCACTGACCAGGCAGCGCTGGGATCAGCGCAATAGCTGGGAATTTCCTTAAATCAGATTCATGGATTAAAATTATCAGATTTATCCACAAAGCAGGATGTCTAGGTTTTGGCAGTGGCTGTTTGTACTGTGAAAAATAGTGTGTTTCTTCTGGATATATCGTATCTGTCCAGGTTGATACAAAACTTCATTCCATTCTACTTTGAATATTATAATACATTTTATAGCAGTCTGTCTTTGAAAAGTTTTCAGAAATATTCAAGTACAGTACTGTAAAGCTCAATTTAATAAACCTTAGATTTGTGGGCTTTGGGACAAAAGACATAAGTGTCCATGTACCGAATGCTTCTGCCCATGCACAAAGTATGAATAATATGCCCATATAAAATGTCTTTCTCAGCACAAAATATACCAAGTACCACCACGTGAAACCCTTTATGGAAGTATATGTCCTTGTAAAAGTAACAAAATTACTTCTTAAAATTACAGAGTAATGATGCAATTATACTGGTGTCTATTCTGAAGCAAGCCCTGAGAAGCCATTTTGATGTAAGTTTGTATACAGTAATGAGGACTGAAATTTTGAATCCCTTGTCATTAACTCAGATAAGTTTATTGAAAAAAATCTGCAGAATTGGTTGTAAGGGAAGATGCTACACATCCCCTCTGCTTCTGATTCAACAGTTATCTGGGTTCATCTTTACTGCCTAACCCTCTGGGATGTCTCTGAGTTGGAACTACAATGTAGAAGTTGCAAAGTATAACCAATATTTTAAATGCAAAACCTTAAGTCCTGACTGGGGGCAGTTTGCTCATGCGGGCATGCGTATGTGTGTGTATGTGTGTGTGCGAAGCCATTTTCCCCTTGCTCACAGTATTGAAATCAAACAATTACTGTTTCCAAAGCAAATACAAGAAATAAATAAAGCCCATAAGTGGCATTTCAGGAAACATTTTTCTCCATCTAGCCTGGCAAATAGCTGCTTGGCATGCTTTAAATGTAAACCCTGCAGAGTAACAGCTTTTAGCATGGAAGGAAAATGCTGAATAGCAATCAATTTCCAGACTAAATAAGACAGAAAGGTCATGAGAAATGGGAAAATAGTAAAGCTGCTTTATTTAAATAAATAAAAATCTGAATCAACCACAATCAAGGGACAAGTTGTATGGTTGTTCAATTGGATAAAGGATTTTATGGAAGAATTATGCTAGAATATTATCTCCTGGAACCCTAAAGATTATCATTATTTTCTTGTAAAATCAGGTCTCTCCTGACCCACAAAGTTTATGAAGTTCCTGGTGTTATTCAATAGAGAATAGTAAATTCCAAAGTTGCTTCAACACAGGGTGGACAAACTAAGGGATGTCTATACCATGTTTTCCCCAAAATAAGACCCAGCCAGAAAATAAGCCCTAGAATGATTTTTCAGGATGCTTGTAGTATAAGCCCCACCCCCAAAATAAGTTAAGATCATCAGCCAGACAGATGAAATTATTACCATATTTTCCCCAAAATAAGACCCAACCAGAAAATAAGCCCCAATGCGTCTTTTGGAGCAAAAATTAATATAGGGCCCAGTCTTATTTTCAGGAAAACACGGCATTAGGCAGCATGACTCAGCTGAAAATTTTGCAAACAACCATCTATGGAGATTCACAGTCATTCAGATCATGTTTGTTCCAAAGGTGCTTTTTCAAGAGGCAACTGGACTTTCTTGTTTTTCTTTGAAGACGTTTTGCTTCTCATCCAAGAAGCTTCTTCAGCTCTGACTTCTATCTTCAGCCCTTCCATTCCCTACCATCCAGTCAGAGCTGAAGAAGCTTCTTGGATAACAAGTGAAATATCTTCAAAGAAGGGGCATTGTGGCTTTCTTGAAAGATCAATCGCAAGAAAGTATCTTTCGGTGTGGAAAAGATGGATAAATTTTATAAGTATGATATAAGAAAATATTATTTAGCTTTTGAATAATTTATATAAGTTTAAGATATTATTTAGAAGTATAATTATTATTATTCTTTAATTTTTTTCTTTCTCTTTCTTTTTTTATTGTTATTATTCTTTAATTTTTTATTTTTTTATTTTCTCTTTTTTTTCCTCTTTTTGTTTTTTATATATAATGGAGTTAAAGTATTTTACAATTTGTTTATTGAGTGTAATTATATTTGCTTAAGGTTTATTTGGGTTTAAAACTTTTTTTCTTTTAAGATCTAGTTAAGCCTGTATTCAGCTCTGGGAAGAACAGGGGAGGGTTTTGGGGTGGGTTGGGAGGGATTGGGGAAGGGGTTTTTATTGTAAAATTTAAAAAAATTTTAATAATAAAAAAAAGAAGGGGCATTGTCTTACCTGAACGCCTTTTCTCAGCATGGAGATGGCCATGGCGGGGGAGATCCACCATCTGAGCGAACGTAGGACCTGTGGGATCCTTACCTCTCGGGTGGAAGTGCTGGTACCCTGCTTCTGATAGGGAAGCAGAAACCACTGGAAGGACTGTGAGTGTAACCTGGCCCAGGGAACGATTGAAATACATGATATCATCTTTCCCAGAAGCCGGGAAAGACTGAAGGGTGAGAGTCCTGTCCCTGCAGACCTTGAGAATCAGGTCCAGTATACTGTCCCTGCGTTCCTGGGACAGATAAACCCAACATTCTATTGTGTCTATTATGGCCCCTAAGTGGAGCAATCTGTCGATGGGACTGTCTGACTTTTCTGGAAGTTGACCGAAAAGCCGTGACTCTGTAGGACCTTGATCACCCGTCTCAGGTCTGCCTGAGCCCCCCGAAGAGAGGATGACTGTATTAAGATGCCATCCAGGTAGCATTGCACCCAAATCGGCATCAACCTCAGGTGTGCAGCAAGAACCGCCAGAACCTTGGGGCCGACAGCCTGAACGGAAGTGCCCTGTATTGATAATGATGCCCCTTGTAACTGAACCTGAGAAACTGGCAGTGGCCGGGGATGATAGGGATGTGTAGGTATGCTTCTGTGAGGTCCACGGATGTGTGAAAGTCCCCCTTTCAGATGCAGCCTAGGATGACTGAAGTGTTTGCATTTTGAACCTTCGGTATACCAGATAAAGGTTCAGGCGTTTTAGGTCTAAGATTGCTCTCCATCCTCCCGAGGTCTTGGGGACCACAAAGAGAATGGAGTAGAATCCGCAACCTCATTGAGCCGGAGGTACCGGTTCTATGGCTCTTATGTCTAATAAGTGATGGATGGCCTCCTGCATGAGACCTTTCCTTAGAGACTTTTTTGATTGGGGGCAAGAAATGAACCATCTTGGTGGACTGGAAATGAATTCCAGAGACAGGCCAGGTCAAATAGTGTCCAGGACCCAGGCGTCTGTGGTGGTGACCTCCCACTGAGTGACAAATAAGGAAAGCCTTCCCCCTATGGGAGGATCCACTGGGGAGTCACTTCCTGTGGAAGGGACATCCCCTGCCTCGAAAGGGCCCTTTGGACTGAAACTGCTGCCTGGGTCTTGAGGCCGGTCTGTCAACTGGACGGTCCTGTCTGGGAGTGAAGGGCCATGAAGGTTGCGTGGTTGGAGGGGTAGTGGCAGATCAAAAGAACTGTCTACGGTTATAAGGAGTAGTCTGCCTATCGGACCGCTTAGTAAGGTGGGCCAGAATCTTCTTTTTGTCCTTATTCTCAGTCAGAAACGGGGCTAAGGCATCCCCGAATAATTTGCTACCTTGGTATGGGGCTGCTGCCAGACGCCACTTGGACTTTGCGTCTGCCTACCAGTGTCTTAGCCATAGCATGCGGCGGGCTGTCACGTTGGATGCCAAGGATTTGGAGGAAAACAGTGCAGCGTGTAGAGTCGCATCGGAAGCGTATTCCATTGCGGCCACTAACTTGCTCAGGTCCTGATGTGTGCGGACATCGTCTGGGGGGATCCTGGCTTGGAGCTGACAAAGCCAGATAAGGGCAGATCTAGTGAAGAAGGAGGCCGAAGTGGAAGCCCTGATAAACCACGCTGCCGCCTGGTGTGACTTTCTAAATGCCATTTCCAACCTGCGTTCCTCAGATTTTAAGGCCTCTACCATATCCCCAGAAATAGGGGAAGGGGAGAAAAGGTGAGACAGGGGCTCATCCACCGTGGGAACGTTCAGTGCCTCATTTAATTCTGAGGCCACGCTAAACAACTTATCGTTCCCACCTGGAAGAGGGAAGGTACCCGGGGAAGCCCATTGTTTTTTAACTGCATTGAGGAACAATAGTGGACATGGAACATGGTGCTGGGGGACCACAGGTTCAACAAAGACGGGGTCCGCCTCTGAATCCGTTGCAGATGCTGCTGGAGCAGACCGGTCAGGTCCCATGTGCGCTGCAGAACTGGCCTTGCGAAGTAGAGGTAGAAAGAGAGATGGATTAAATAGACCGCCAAAAGGGGCAGATCTGGAGCCGATTCCTCCTCCTCTGACCATGAGGCGTCAAGCACCTGATCCTGTTCCGGAGTTAATGAGACCCTGCTATAATAAGAATGAGAAGAGGAAGGAGGATCATGGAAACTCTGATGCGCCAGGAGTGAGAGACGGAGGGAAAGCAAGGATTCCGCTCTGGGCACCGGCGGAGTCCTGATCGCAAGGGCCCGCTCCACTACCTGAGCCACCAGGACTTGGAGCCTATCTTCTAGGGAAGGAAGGATGGGCTCCTCCCCTCTGAGCCCTGTGGGCGTGAAGGTGGCTTCTGGGGTCTGCTGGATCCATGGGGTGGTAGGAGACCTGAATGTATGTGCTTCAGGTTTCAGAGCGGTCTGGCTGGAGGAAGTAGAAGGTTCTACTGGTGACCAGATTTCCTGAGCAGAAGAGGAGAGACCGAGAGGCAAATCAAAAAAGGTGGACTCAGTCTGAGCAGTCTCGGCCCTGGCCTGTTTTTGAGCCTTTGAAAACTCTTTTTCCAGTACCTGGTGTCTCCTGCTGGCCTGTTGTTCAGCCAATTTGGAGGTCCCCCCCCCAGAAACAGCCTTGGGTTTGGCCTTGACTGTGATCCTACCAGCAGCCTCTTGGGGAGGGGATCTGAGACATCCTTGGATTGGGAGATCATGTTATCTTCCATGCTGGTATTAAAACCTCAGGTGCACGAGAAGGTGCACCTGGGAAAGGGATCAATTGGCTAATAAGGGTGTAGGGCAACGGCTGGAAAGGACTGCCCTATCCCCCAGTCACCGAACCAGTGGTATCCAAAAAACTGGTTCTACTCGCAACCGCTATGATTTCCACCAGAAGGTGAACTGTGGCCTGCTAGTGAGGCTTGCTGTGTTGCCAGGCCAGCAATATAAAAATGTGGCAACTGTACAGTGTCAGAGGCTAGGAACTACTGTGGTAATCAGTAAGCCAAGTGGTGACCAGGACTTGAGACACCAGAAGGCCCAATGAAAACTTTTGGGCCTATGCCAAGGAATGAAGGAAGAAAATCCAAATGCCACAAGGGGAATCTCCAAGGATGACCAGAGAGAAAAAATCCCCCAGGCAAACCTTGGCTGCAAGAACCTGGGAAGGGCCTTTGTCAAAGGAGGCCTCAGTGAGGCCTTGGATTAGAATACTAGAATCCTCCAAAATGGCAGCCTTGGGGGGATGATGAAGCCTCCAAGATGGTGGCCGTAGTCTGCGGGGCCCCTGACCAGGCCTAGGCTTTCTACTTAGGCCGGATTGATAACCAGGGACTGAGTGCAACGAAGGGGGCTAACAAAATTCGGTAGAAATCTCCTTCCCCACCCCCCCTTGCAATCGGCAAGAATTTGAGATGACCACGTGGTCCACAAAATGGCGACCGCGCCTCAATTCTGTTCACCCCCTCCTGCTCCGAACGGCTAGAATGCTCACCCCTCTGGCCGCGTGCTTCTCAGAAGGAGACTGGGCGAAAAGACCTCCCAGCTGATTAGCGGCATTTGGAGAAATGCTGGAAGCCTCCAGAGTGATCAATTGCAGTCCGAGGCCCTGCGGCCTCCACAAGGCTGATCTGGACGCTTTAAGACCGTTGGAGCTGCAGCTGCAGGCTCTGACAGCGGAGGTGAGGGAATGGGGGGGGGAATTTACAAGTGCGCTGGGCCCAGCACTGTGCTGGAAAGGGAAGGGAAATGGAAATCCCTTTCCTCGAGAAGAAGAGAAAAACGGAAGCCTCTGTAACTGAATCCCAAATGGAACAGTGAGGAAGAGTCCTCCAGAGGAGTGCTGGGTCCCAGCGCTACTTAGAGGACTAGAACTTATTGGAACGTATTAAAACTATTGAGTCTAATGGATAATCCACTAATAGGATAAAAAACTGCCTGCCTGTGAGTCAAACCTGCACGTCTGTTCATGGGCAAAATCAAGCCGAGACTGGGAAAACAGGCCCAGGACAGGCGTGGCAAGTTTGGCTGACTTGATCTGATTGGGCAGGAGGATTAAGTTAATCCATTAGTGGATTATCCATCTCCAGTGCTGGAGAAAAATGAGAAAGTCCTGTTGCATCTTGAAATAGCACCTTTGCAAACAATAGGTTTTTATCTTATTCTATAAGAAAAGGTAACTCTGAATTATTATTCTTTGAAACAGATTATAGCTTTGCTACAAATTCATTTTTTATAATATACTACCTTTGGTGGTATAAATGTCCAATCATACAAGTCAGTAAGACAACAATAGTAGTTTTCAACAAATTTGGTTAACCAGGAACATCAGTCCAACTTGCAAATCAGGCTAAATTTTGGAAGATAAATTTAGTTGTTTGTTTGTTATTTGTTTAGTCATATACACAAACATTAACTTCAACTAAAAGCTGACTATAATTCAGACAGAAATTTAACATGAAATAAGCCAAATCCTTCCAGATTGAATATACTGTAGCATTTTGGAAACAGATTTCAGTGATTTTGATCATAAAAATTACATAGAAGATTGGGATTTAATATTTTGGTCTCATAATTATTCTTCCAATGAATTGTTATAATTTTTTTTGAGAATATAGTATTACAATATTTTATTATAGTATTTATATTATATCATACTTTATTCTATTTTCTAAGAGTTCACTGGCCTTCTTATTTTTACAGGCCTTGAAGATAGCTTTCCCAGGTGTACATTCCAAAAGTAACTTCTTAAATAAATGTATTCTCAGAAATGTTAGAGGCCCTAGCAAGCAAGGAAGGAAGTTCCTTATATGGAAGGATGTTGAGGTGTGATCTGGATGATGGTAAGAGATGATATTCTACAGGAGGGGCTGAATATAAAGTGCTATAAATGGGAGGAGGGTCCTGAGTGCCTGCCCACCTAATAATTTACTGTCATTGCTCTTAGGTGAAGAATAAAGAACTTAATTTCAGGCAACTGTCAGCTGTTTCTTTGGTCTCCACTCAGAACAAACTTAATAAGGCATACGATTTAGAGGGATGCATAATGGATTAAACTGAGCTACCTGCAAGCACATTATTCCTTTAGCAGAACCATCTTCTTTTCCTCAATACATACCTCAAATCTGCTCTGCATGTTCCTCCAACTTTTTAGAGCAGGCTTTGGGGTGTGCAGAAAAAGGTCAAAGCAACTGTCATCAGAATGGATTATGTCACTGGATATAATATTACAATTTATTTATCAAATTTCTGTGGTTGCCAATCTATCCAAAGAAATTAATGAATATATAACAAAATTCGTCATCTTCAGGCTGGTGTTTTCAGCTTCGTGCTTCGAGGAGCAATGTGTGGTCTTAGCTGTTTCTTCCTTTTAACTGCCAGTGGGGGTATGAACTGATTGGGTGGGCGCTTCGTCAAAACGTCGCCAAGACACTTCCAATTTTACGTGGGAGAAAACCCGAACAACCAAAGACCTACATACAAACACCTGTGAAAACCTCAGAAAACATATATATATATACACACACACACACACACACACACACATGCTCCAATAAATTAATATTCTGGTCCAACACCTGGGGGAAGAATCAGGTCTTCACAGCTTTCTAAAAACAAACATAATGTGGCCATCTATATCTCTAGTAGAGGCTAATCCAAAGGGCAAGCACCATAACAGAGAAGGCATACTTCCTAGGGCCTACTAGGTGGCACTGTTTCATGGAGGAGACCCAAAGCATGCTCACTGTTTTGAGAGGTCTCACATTTACAGTAGTTTGGTCTCATGCCATGTAGGTTTTAAAGATGACAGATAATAACTAGATGCCTATTGGGAACCAGTGTATATCACATGGTAGTGCTGTGATATGGGCATACTATGCTATGCCTCAAGCTACATGAATCATTGCTTTCTGGAACACCTGAAATTTCTGAATACTTTTCAAGGAAAAGCCCCATCTAGAGAGACTGCAATAGTCCAAGCAGGGCATCAATGATCAGGACCAGTGCCTCCCAATCCTGGATTGGGTGCAGCTGGCACATTTATTGATTATGAATCTTGCTTGGACTAGAGTTTTTCTCTTTCAGTTTATTACTATTTTTGTGAATATAGTTACCCCAAACCACTTTCAGTTTATAGTATCTTTGTTGTTTCTGTTCTACCATTTTTACTTCTCTCTGCTCTTACTCATAGATATAAAATGTGATATAGGGTTATACTGCCATTTAATCCAAGATTATAGACCTATGAGCAAATGTAATACTTCTTTAGTGAGCACAACAATAATTCATAGCCAGTTTTTAGAATGATCCAGATTGGGTACTTTAAAATTTCTACAGTATTTCTACATACAATATGCATGTATTATGTTGACTTAAAAGTTTTTGGTTTTATTTGTGTCAGGTGGAAATGAAAGTTAATTAAATGTTTTTCCAGAAGCCTCCATGTTCTCTGCCATCATTGCAATACCAAATGAAAGGCTGTAATGAAACTCAGCACCAAAAGCATAGTAGAAGAGGAATGGCTTCATAATGCCAGAGGGTTAACTAAATTAATGACTGTGTTGGAAGAAGACTTGGAAATCACATTCATGGAGAAGCTATACTTAGCACAGAGCTTAAATTGAAGAGTCTATTTCCGTTATAACTCACATTCAATTAATTGGAGCAGTGCCGAAGTTTAGGAAAATGCAGCATCATTTTTTATTGTAATTTCATGCTTGTTCCCTCTGAAATTGCACACAGTGTGGGAAGGAATACAAATATAAAATGCCAGATCAAGAGCTAAACAGTCAGTTGAAGCCAGCACTTTAATTTATCTGTGAAAGTCTTATTGACGTCAACGGGATGTTTACCTGAATAAAATTATGTAGGAGTTACATTTTTGCAAGCCCTGTCTATCAGTAAAATGTTCTCAAAATAGCTTGCACTTCACCCAGTTTTGACAGAGAATATGCTCAAGCAAATTCAAATAAGCATTTTGATCTTAAAAAGGAAACTTCAAAATTTGAAGTTAATAAAAGGCCTGTTTTTACCCTGTCTGTTTTTCTTTCAGTACTATGAAAGCAGTAATAAATTGATTCATATGTCACCATTTATTGTTCAACATTTGAATACTATTTAACCTTTCCTTTCCCCCAATATTTATTTGAATGTTTATATGCCAACCCAGCAGTTCAACTGCTGGGTTGATGAATAGGTAAAGCTTCTGTAGGAAAGGTTACTTGCATTCCATATTTTCATGCTGGCCACCTGATGATGGAAATGTATCTCAGGCAATGCAAGCTCCCTCAACTGAGAATCAAGAGATGAGTACCACCCCCTTGAGTCAGTCACAACTGGACTGACTTATCTTTTATATTATAGGCTAAGCTTGTTTTTGTTTTTTAAAAAGAAGAAGAGCTGTGGCTTTTAAACCTCCTAATCTCAGGAAACATGTTCCACATCAACTGTTTGCCTTGAAAACACTGTACACCAGAGAAGATTTTGGAACAATGCTGATCACGAGATATATACTGAGTCTGGGTTGTCTGAAGTAGTTGATCAAAAAGTCAACATGGTGACTGTGACTTTGTGATCAAACACTGGCCTTATTTATTTATTTATGAGACTTATATACCGCTTTAAGTGCAAGCACTTTCTAAGTGGTGTACACCAGTAAGCAATGTATATATATATTTACATTGCCCCCAACAATCTGGGTCCTCATTTTACCTACCTCGGAAGGATGGAAGGCTGAGTCAACCTTGAGCCGGTGAGATTTGAACTGCTGACCTGCTGAACACAGTCAGCTAAAGTGGCCTGCAGTACTGCACTCTAACTGCTGTGCCACCCCAATTTTTGAAATGCAAGCCACATTAAAAGTTGTGATTGCACCTTTATGCCTACCATCTTGACTTCTGCAGACACCCCTGCACACAGCAATAACAACAGTAGGATATAAACTTTGGAAATAAATAAATATTCATCAGAATTACTGTTATAATTTATGTAATATTTCTTTTCAATAGGAAACAAATCTGCTCAAGGTTGGTGGTGTAACAATTAAATGAAGGAAAAATTAAGGAAATAAATGGTCTATTAGACATTCCACAAATTCTTTTTGCACTTCCTGCAACACAGTCTGTCCCCCTTAGTGATACAGTCTTACATTCTCAAGGCCCATTTTTAGAGATAGAGAATTGGGCTAAAAGGACAGGGATAGAAAGAGGTGTTTTTAGAGCTACTGCAGCGGTCAACCATCCTTTGCAGCTTGGCAGCCTGGCTGGTGGGGAGGAGGGGAACTGGGCTGCATGAATGGTGGGCTGGTGTGCATGTGCATGCATAATGCTCAACTTGTACCAGCAGTGGATCAGCATGCACTCGCATGCACACACAGCTTGACTAGTTGAGCTCCACTGCATGTGGGTGCACACTAGCCTGTGATTGTGCAAGTCAAGCTGGTCACTTGAATCCAGCTGTGCACGCCCCAGCCCATTGTTCATGTAAATCAAGCTGCACGTGCAGGTCGGTCCACTGCTCACGTGGCCCAGTTGCGAATAGGCCACGCCCAGTAGTGGGCCACGGCTTGGGTTGTCAGGGCCTACTTCAATACTTCATCCTAAGAAAGTAGAATTCATGGAAGCGGTTTCTTCCAAAAGGAGCTTTTATTAGATGATGCTGATAGCAGGCATAATAGACAGGATCTGAGGCTTTCCCGTCAGATCGATAGGTAAAAAGTATCCCAAGTATAACCCCACCCCATAGTTCATCCAGTCAGCCAATCCCAAGGTGGTAAGTTCATTGTGGGAAAAAGGAGATAACATCAGGCCGTCTCCATGCTGCAGCGATGTTTAGGCGGCTCTTCACACCTTCCTTTGTGAACGTGGAGATAAAACAGTTGCAGGAGGTACATTCCATTCTCCCTCCTTTACTAGCTGACAACAGGGGAAAGAGAATTCACAGAAGAAGAAACGCAGAAACAGCAAAATGTTACATTGTAGCGATAGAGGAACCAAGGCAATAACCCTCAAGCACTTCCCCCCTCACCTCTAGGAGTATGACAGAACCCAGGGAGAGAAGAGAATGCAATTCGGGTTTAGGAAGAGGAAAAAGGCCTTTTACAATATGGGTTCTGACAGCTATTTAGTTCATCATTCGATATTTCAGGTTTATTTTTGCCATTTTGTTTTGCTGAATTTTTGCTGTTTTTAAAAAATATTTGATTAACTATCAAATGTTTTATTAACATAATAATATGTAAGCAACCATTAATCAATATAGTGATTTAAAAAGATTACCTAACCATAAAGTTCCTTTCTGCAACTCTTTACTGAAGCTATAAGACAATATTATGTTATCTTGGATATCCCTTTCCTGTAAATGGCAGGAAGCTTAAATAGCATTCTGAAGACCAAAACATGAACAGATGAAATCTACACCATATTCCTGTGATGCATCTAGATCAGCAGTATTTTTCTGTGATGAGCCCAAGGCCAATTAATGAGGCTTGGAGGGAAGCAGAGCAGATGGTAAGTTTCAAAGTAAGCTTAAATGTACAGACCTCTCTTTGCTAGAAACAGAAATGTTTGTCAAAGTATAAAGAGTAAACCACTTTATAATGGAAACTAAATATATTTTTACATAGGGCAAACCAGGGATTTTTTGTCATAGAACGCCCAGAACGGAGTTCCGGCACCTTTTTTGGATGGAACCTTGTAGGGTAGGCAAGGCAGGTTGTATGACGTGTGTGAGTTTCAGCACTTTTTTTTTTTTACAAAAAAAGCACTGGGGCAAACTATTCAAAAAGATGTTACACAGCAATGTTGCATGCTTAGCTCATATGTAGGGGATTTACCTAATGTAATAATAATGATGATGTTGGAAGGGACCTTGGAGGTCATCTAGTCCAACCCCCTGCTCAGGCAGGAAACTCTGTACCATTTCAGACAAATGGCAGTCCAGTCTCTTCTTAAAAACTTCCAGTGTTGGAGCAGTCACAACTTCTGGAGGCAGGTTGTTCCACTGATTAATTATTCTAACAGTCAGGAAATTTCTCCTTAGTTCGAGATTGCTTTTGTCTTTGGTTAGTTTCCATCCGTTGCTTCTTGTCCTGCTTTCAGGTGCTTTGGAGAATAGCTTGACTCCCTCTTCTATGTGGCAGCCCCTGAGATATTGGAATACTGCTATCATGTCATCCCTTATCCTTCTCTTCATTAAACTAGACATACCCAAATCCAGCAACTGTTTCTTGTATGTTTTAGCCTCCAGTCCCCTAATCATCTTTGTTGCTCTTCTCTGTACTTTCTCTAGAGCAGGGGTGTCAAACTGCCAGCCCACGGGCCAGATCCGTCATGGCAAAACCTTGCCCACCCCATTGTCAGCAATGGAAAAAAGGTCACAATACATCGTGACACGTCACATGATGTTGAGAGTTTGACATCCTTGTTCTAGAGTCTCAACATCTTTTTAAAATCGTGGTGGCAAAAATGGATGCAGTATTTCAAGTGTGGCCTTACCAAGGCATTGTAAAGTGGTATTAACACTTCATGTAATTCATTCCATACAGACTGTGGGATTATACTGGCTCTCAGTTTCAGATAATACATAATTTTTATGCTATCCTAAGTGCTGGCTAAGATACATTGTGAAATAAATATCAAGGTAAGAAAGGTAAAAAAACCCACAACTTTAGTAGCTCCAAAGCAGAGCTGAAAACAGGTGTTAGATAAAAAGTGGGATATGGTGTCTTACTGGAAATGTGATGATATTAGCACCTATATAGACAACATTATGATTAATTACTATAAATGGAGTAGATCTCAAGAGTAGATGAAGGCTGCAATCAGATCCAAAATGGGGAAATGGGATTGGGATTGAAAAGAGGCAACCTTGTTATCATTGTTAGCCTTTTAAAACTTACACTTTTTCTGAGATATAGTGATACAACGGCATGACCCAGGAAAGTCAGCATTTAAATTAAAGGAGCGCAAGGTGAACACGATAGAGCAAAAAAATATGGCCACCATTTCCAATCTGATCTGCTACCTGGATGTTGTAAGTATTTAGATGAAATGGCTGAACTGAGCCCCAGTAAGACAACATGCCTTTTGTCTTCAAATCAGCAGTCTTTGTGTACTCTATGCACTGTTGACAGGGTTGTACTTCTTCTATAGAGAGGTCCATGACTTGGGTCTCCTAGTTTAATGTTTCCTGCTAGAGCAGCAGATAGGAACCATGGCTATGAAGATTCTGCCCAGTTTTAGGTGATGCATCAATAGTACTTTTTTTTAGTGGAAGCCTTTATTGACACTCACTGCTATTACTTTGAAGTTGGACTACTGTAACATGTTATACCCCTTTATGGATTACAGGCCTGATGTTATCTCCTTTTTCCATAATGAACTTAACACCTTGGGATTGGCCTGTTTGAACTGACTGGATTACTTGTCATGGCGAAGGGGCTTGTGTAACTCAATGAAGCTATAAGCTATGCCGTGCAGGGCCACCCAAGATGGACAGGTCATAGCAGAGAGTTCTGACAAAATGTGATCCACTGGAGAAGGAAATGGCAAACCACTCCAGTATCTTTGCCATGAAAACCCCATGGACAGTACTAAAAGGAAAAAAGATATGACGCTGGAAGATGAGCCCCTCAGGTCGGAAGGTGTCCAATATGATACTGGGGAAGAGCAGAGGGCTAGTACTAGTAGCGCCAGAAAGAATGAAGCGACTGGGCCAAAGCCGAAAGGACGCTCAGCTGTGGATATATCTGGTGGTGAAAGGACAGTCCGATGCTGTAAAGATTTTTTCTCCCTAGGAACCTGGAATGTAAGATCCATGAATCAAGGCAAGCTAGACGTAGTCAAAAAAGAGATGACAAGACTGAACATCGACATCTTAGGAATCAGCGAACTAAAATGGACAGGAATGGGTGAATTTAACTCAGATGACCATCAAGTATACTACTGTGGGCAAGAATTCCTCAGAAGAAATGGAGTAGCCTTCATAGTCAATAAAAGAATAGGAAAAGCAATACTGGGATACAATCCCCAAAATGATAGAATGATCTCAATTCGAATCCAAGGCAAACCATTCAATATTACAATAATCCAAATCTATGCCCCAACCACTAGTGCTGAAGAGGATGAAATTGACCAGTTCTATGAAGCCCTACAGCACCTTATAGAATTAACACCAAAAAATGATGTCCTTATCATCATGGGGGATTGGAATGCTAAGGTAGGAAGCCAAAAGATAACCGGAATAACAGGCAAATTTGGCCTTGGAGTACAAAATGAAGCAGGGCACAGGGTGATAGAATTTTGTCAAGAGAATACGATGGTCATAATAAACACTCTTTTCCAACAACCCAAGAGACGGCTCTACACATGGACATCACCAGACAGTCAACATAGAAATCAGATTGACTATGTGCCCTGCAGCCAAAGATGGAGAAGCTCTATACAGTCAGTAAAAACAAGACCAGGAGCTGACTGTGGCTCAGATCATGAGCTTCTCGTTGCAAAATTTAGGCTTAAATTAAAAAAAGTAGGGAAAAGCACTAAGCCACTCAGGTATGAACTAAATCATATTCCTAATGAATATACAGTAGAGGTGACAAATAGATTTAAGGAATTAGATCTGATAGACAGAGTGCCTGAAGAACTATGGATGGAAGTTCGCAACATTGTACAAGAGGTAGCAACTAAACCATCCCAAAGAAAAAGAAATGCAAGAAAGCAAAATGGCTGTCTGAGGAAGCTTTGCAAATAGCTGAGGAAAGAAGGGAAGCGAAAGGCAAAGGAGAAAGAGAAAGATACACCCAATTGAATGCAGAATTCCAGAGAATATCTAGAAGAGATAAGAATGCCTTCTTAAATGAACAGTGCAAAGAAATAGAAGAAAACAACAGAATAGGGAGGATCAGAAATCTCTTCAAGAAAATTGGAGATATGAAGGGAAAGTTTCATGCAAAGATGGGCATGATAAAGGACCAAAATGGCAGGGACCTAACAGAGGCAGAAGAGATTAAGAAGAGATGGCAAAACTACACAGAACTATACAAGAATGAGCTTAACGTCCCAGATAACCACAATGAGATGGTCACTGACCTCGAACCAGACATCCTAGAATGTGAAGTGAAATGGGCCTTAGAAAATCTGAGCAACAACAAAGTTAGTGGAGGTGACAGTGTTCCAGCTGAGCTATTCAAAATCTTAAAAGACGATGCAGTAAAAGTGCTACACTCAATTTGCCAGCAAATTTGGAAAACTCAACAGTGGCCATAGGATTGGAAAAGGTCAGTTTACATTCCAATTCCAAAGAAAGGCAATGTCAAAGAATGTTCAAACTATCGCACCATTGCACTCATTTCACATGCAATGTGAACTACCAGAAGTACAGGCAGGATTTCGAAGAGGCAGAGGACCTAGAGATCAAATTGCCAACATACGCTGGATCATGGAGAAAGCTAGGGAGTTCCAGAAAAAACATCTACTTCTGCTTCATTGACTATGCAAAAGCCTTTGATTGTGTGGATCACAACAAATTGTGGCAAGTTCTTAAAGAGATGGGAGTACCAGACCATCTTATTTGTCTCTTGAGAAACCTATATGCGGGTCAAGAAGCAACAGTAAGAACTGGACACGGAACCACTGATTGGTTCAAAATTGGAAAAGGAGTCCGGCAAGGCTGTATACTGTCGCTCTGCCTATTTAACTTATATGCAGAGCACATCATGAGAAAGGCAGGGCTAGATGAAACAAAAGTTGGAATTAAGATTGCCGGGAGAAATATCAACAACCTAAGATATGCAGATGATACCACGCTAATGGCAGAAAGTGAAGAGGAACTAAAGAGCGTCTTGATGCGGGTGAAGAAGGAGAGTGCAAAAGTTGGCTTGAAACTCAACATTAAGAAAACCAAAATCATGGCATCCGGCCATCTCAATTCCTGGCAAATAGATGGGGAAGAAATGGAGGTAGTGACAGATTTTATTTTTCTGGGCTCAAAGATCACCTCAGTTGGGGACTGCAGCCAAGAAATTAAAAGACGCTTGCTCCTGGGGAGGAAAGCTATGGCAAATCTAGACAGCATACTAAAAAGCAGAGACATCACCCTGCCAAAAAAAGTGCGTATAGTCCAGGCCGTGGTTTTCCCAGTTGCAATGTATGGCTGTGAAAATTGGACCATAAGAAAGGCTGAGCGCCAAAGAATTGAGGCCTTTGAACTATGGTGCTGGAGAAGACTCCTGCGAGTCCCTTGGACTGCAAGGCGTTCAAACCGGTCAATCCTAGAAGAGATCAACCCCAACTGCTCTTTAGAAGGCCAGATCCTGAAGTTGAAACTCAAATACTTTGGCCACCTAATGAGAAGGAAGGACTCACTGGAGAAAGGCCTAATGCTGGGAAAGATTGAGGGCAATAGAAGAAGGGGACGACAGAGAATGAGATGGCTGGATGGAGTCACTGAAGCAGTAGGTGTGAACTTAAATGGACTCCAGAAGATGGTAGAGGACAGGAAGACCTGGAGGAACATTGTCCATGGGGTCGCGATGGGTCGGACACGACTTCGCAATTAACAACAACAACATGTTATACTTGGAGCTGCCCTTGAAGACTACCTGATGAAAAATGTAATGACTCAACGGGCGAGGACTGCTGTAAAAATATTATTGGAACTATACTTTTATTTTCAGTGAAATTCAATCAACATGGCTTAGGTTCAGGATACATATAAAACCATCTCTTCCATAGGAAATCTTGCCACCCCATTCAATTAATCATATATTCTTCCACTTAATAAACTGAGGAGGGATTGAACTCAAAAGGAGGCCTTTTCAAGGTTACCCCATCACTATAGAATGTGTTTCTCAGTCCTACCTTTTCATAGAACAATGAAATTTTGGATCTTTAAGAGACCATTTGGAGAATTACAATGAATTATTTATGCAGTCATTCTTTCTTTATATTTATGTTATGATGGTGTGGATTTTTAATCAGTTTTATTTGGATGTTACAGGAGCAGAATTTCTAGAGATAAGTGGAATTTTGATGCTGGCAAACAGAGCAACAAACCACTGAATGAATAATCAATAGCTATAATGTCTTTATGAAAAGTGTAGCACATCTAGGATGTGTTTTTCTCAAATTCTGTAACCATGTTCTGCATTATTTAAAAAATAAAATACAAATATTCGCCCCTCTTGATAGAACGGAAATTGTTTTACATTAACGGGTTATCTTTTAGAAATGAGAAAGAGTAGTCATAAAAGGTAACATCACTCATAGTCTAGAAGACTCCATTTGTTGTTAGTAATTCATTCGCCCTGAAGTTTACAAGCTCTGAAAGTTGGAATGTTACATATCTATAAGTCAAGTCACGACAAGCAGTGAGACTCAAAAGAGATTTGATGGCCAGGGCATATGTGATGAAAAAGAATAAAAATGACTCTGTTGCCAATTGCCATATCAATCTAATATAGAACAGATATATATATATTTATATATTTATAAATATATAAATAAATAATCTGTTTTGATAAAGACATTATTTATTACCTATATTGTATTGTATTGTTTTTTAAGGTTGTTGTGATTTAAAAACCTCCTGGAGGGCTACTATATTTTCAAAAAGAAGTAAGAGACCATGTTGTCCAAAATAATTATCTGTGTCCACCAGTTTACTTCAAGCTATATGTCGCTCTGTGCCAGGAGATCTGTGCATTTTCTTGGTGGAGACAGTGTCTAATTTATATCTGAAGAGAGGCAACTTTTTAATAATATTTAAAGGGACTACACAGAATGAAATTTACTTATCAAAGAAGCTGTACTTAACCTTTTGTTATATCCACTAAACATATACTCTTTGTATGATATTTCCTAATCTTTGTTTAATCATTTGATTCTTCTAGCAATTATTATGAATACACATCCTCATTTTATTTTTAGAGTTATAGCCTGCTTTTCTTTCAGGAGCTCAAGGCAGCAAAGATATTCCTCCCTCCTATTTTTCTGCACAACAGGATCCCTGTGAGGTAGATTGGGGGTGAAAGTATGACTAGCCTCAAGTTACGTAGTCAACTTCCAAGGCCAAGGGTAAATTAGAAGTAGAACCTTGTGTCACTGTTTTTAGACAATGGTCCTAGGTAGATTAGAACATGAGTTTTTCCACATCTAATCCAACCATTATGCTGTATTAGTTCCTCACAAAGGAAGGAAGGAAGGAAGGAAGGAAGGGAAGGAGGAAGAAAGGGAGGGAGGAAGGGAGGGAGGAAAGAAGGAAGGAATTTTTTTTGCTAACCAAAATCTAATAGTTGTTCAGCTCAAGAGGTAGATCAAATTTTGTTTGAATGGTTATTTTGTTTTCTTAAAAAAACATAAACACAAGTATGTTTAATTCCAGGATATAGGCAAATTTTTATTGTTCTTTTGTTATTAAATCAAGTGACTAAATAATTAATAACCTAAACTCTTATTAAAAACTATTCAGCACAAAAATGTATTAATGCATCCAAAGAGCAAACCTCCAATAATTTCAATAGAAAAAAGCAAATATAGACATATCATGGAAATAAATGCATATTCTGAAAAAAAAACCCAGCTCATTTCAGGGAAAGTAAACTAAAAGAGAACAAAGGGAAAATTCAGAAGAACAGAGTAAAAAATGAGCATTTTGAATAAGAACAATTAATTATAAAATTATAAACTGAAACTTGATTTGACGAAATCTCTGGAATAAATCCTACAGAATATTTTCACTTTTTATTGTGTATGATACAATTATCCTGCAAATGTTATCTTCAGGATTATTGTCAGAAATTTTGTAAGACGGTGAAACCTTTTTCTGTTTTAATAAACCTTCAGTGCAGATGGTGGACTCGGGCTACAGTTAAAATGTTTTCTTCCTGAAAATGATGCCTGTTATTTATGTTTATATTTTTAATCAACCACCCTGAGTCTTTTGAAGCAGAATAGAGATACAGGAATGCTTATTTATGAATGTATAGCACAGCATCAGAGAACAAATGGCTTAAGTAACATGGCAGTAAATTTTTGAAGGAGAAGAATGTTTACTGCACATTCATAATCTTTCTCCAGAAAATCTAATTGAACTATGTTAGCTTGTGGTTTTCTCCCATTTATTTTAAAGATTACTCCAAACAAGTTTCTATACATCTAAAGACAAATAACAAAGCATATCTTATTGGCTTCTATACAATACAGACATTCCATTAAAATGATGGCTTCTGAGTAGTATATCAACTCACTAATGATTGTAGTACTTCAAAATTCTTCAATAACTTCTGCAGGGCAGCAGACTGGATAAAGCTTTTCTTGAATCAACCTATTGCTGCCCTTATTTGATTTTCCATAATTATACCGTATCTTATATATTATTTGCTAGCTACTGAATATCCCCTTAAATATTAAGATGAAAGTTGTATCAGCAGTTACAGTATAAGTTAGGAAAGCCTATAATGAGTAAGACCTCCACTCTACCGGTACAACTCTCAAAAGGCAAATTTCGTTATAATTAATGAGAAGTTCCTATCTGTACTTTCATGATGCCATTATTTAGAAGTTCATGAATCAAACACAACGAACATTGGACTCACACTCTTCTTTTTTATAGACATAAGGAATGAGGACATTTTCATCCCAATTAAAGCAGTTGCACTTGCTGTCCAAATCATAAACACTGGTTCATGTTAAGTATGTACATTTAAACAAGATTATAATTCATGCTGAAGGGCGGACCTTTGGATTTGTGAGTCTAAGAAATACCCACAGTTGAAAATGCATATATTGTGTTCTTCCACAAAAGTTATATGCACATGTCTATTTATGTAGTCCTAAATTTCCTTGATCATGTAAGAATTCTAAGTGCACTGTAATTTTTGCTTACTATTAGAATGCATACAAAATACAGTTAATTGAATTCATGTGGATTCAGGCTGGATATAAAAAAAATGAATCTAGAAATGAAGAAGGTTAAAAAACTGTAATAAAATGAATATATGAGTGGCCATGCAGACACTCACCCAGTGGTTGTCCTGCAATGATCCTGGCATTTTCTCCTGCCACAGCAGCTCTTGCATGCCTCTCACTCATGTATTGTACAAATGCATAACCTTTGTGCACTGAACAGCCGACTATTTTTCCATACTTTGCAAAGATTGCTTCTATATCTCCTTTTTTGACAATGGCTGTATTAAGATTACCAATGAAGACTCTGGAGTTGATGGATTTGGGATCATTCTTATTGGTGACATTACTGGTCTGTGTTTTGCCGGTCATGGTTGGCTCACTTGATTTCAGCCCTAGAAAAAAAGATGACAAAGGATTTGATTTAGTTGCATAAAACATGTATAGATTAATGTAAGAATTATAATCTAATAAGGGGAATAATAACATTTAAATTAATGTAAATAAAAATTATGAGGAAGTTATCATATAATGCTGATCAATAATAAGAAAAATGTACAATTACTAAATAACCATTTTAAATATTTTTTTTATGAACTTGAAATGTATAAATCAATTTGCTAAAATCAACAATATTCACTTATTTTAGATTGAATGTTCAGTGTCTGGCTTATTAAATATTCATCTGCCTTCATCATGTAAAATAATACAAGGTTTAGATACTACAGGTTATCATTTAATGATCACAGTTTAGACCAGCAGCTCCATCGCTAAAGTAATATGGTCATTAACTTTGCATGATGCAATGGACTTATGACCTCACTTCCACCATCGTTAAGCAAATAACCCACGGTTCTTAAGTGAGACACCACATGACCACGATTTGCAAATTTATTGTCAGCTTCTCCATTGACATACTTGTGAGAAGCCAGCTGTGAAGCATGCAAATGTTAATCATGTGATTAGAGAGACATTGCAATGGTTCTAAGTGCGAAGAATGTTTGTAAAGTTATTTTTTAAGGACTGTTTTCAACAGTTGCTAAGCAGGGCGTTTATTTAGTGAGAATGATTTATGAAGAACTATCTGTATAGATGAACTGAACAAGCAAATTGAACTATGATGATTCTTTACATGGTTCACCAAAATACACTGTATTTTCCAATTTATATTATAGAGTAAATACTATCTAAATACTATAGACTAAGAAATTTAGATATTAGAAACAAATGCTCTGACAATATTTCCATTAGGCTTCTTCACAGAATAGCTTTTGACATTAAATAAAGAAAAACATTAGTAGTTGGAATAAATGCTAATTTTCATTAGACCGCAAAATAGTTTCTTGTTTAGAGTTGAACCTGATTAGAGCGACTTATAGTACTTGTAAATAAATAGATAAAAATGTAGATGATATGGCTACTCTGTGATGATGCAGTTTATCACAGACAAAAGAGTTTGTCTTTCATCTGAGATTTATACTGAAATTAATATTCAAGTAATCCATTAACTATAGTGATATCATCTTCATCATGTTATTTCTTAAAAAAACTACGCAGGATGGAATGTATTTTGTTTAAATAAATAGAAATGTCAGGCACAAATAACCAGGAACAGGAGCTGAGTTCTAAGCACTAAGTTTGTTACATGCTACCTATACATAAAAATCTGATCTACTAATGGTCAAGGCAAATTGGCACTAGATAAGAGTCAATGGAATTCCCGGTGGCTGGAGTTAGGCCTCTTGTGACTGCATAAGGATTCCAAACTGATGATGCATTTGACCCTGCCTTTGGGCTCTGCCTGGTCATCTCCTACATAACAACTGTTACTTCTTAAGTTATTATTATCCTAAAATTGATAAACACATTCTGACAATTAGAAAATACTTCTGAGTACTTATGGATATCAGCATATGTTATTTTATTTTTGTCATCTTTATTTATTATTTTAATACTAAGGAGATAACTGTCTCCTTAAAGCATGGAAAGTCCTATCGGGCATCATAGTCACAAAGCTACAAGATGAAGCAGTACAAAAGCATGCCTAGAAGGGCACTGGGAATAACATTAAGGCTCAAAACACTTATTGCTCATAAATACAACAATTGTCCCAAAGGTATTGACATATAAATCTGAGCACAGCCTGGATTGAGTACAGGAAAGCCACAACTCAATGCAACAATGTATCATTACAACTCAATGCCACAAACACATGGTGTTTGAATGCCTTACACTATACAAAGTCAACATAAGGACCTTCCTCAAGAACTCAATGAGACTGTGGAAAACAACACTGAAAGTCAACTCAAGTTAATATGCACAAGTGGCCATCAAATGAGGCATATACCAAGGTGATGCTGATCTCGCTGCTGTTCCACATAGGCTTGAACCCACTCAGTCATTTAATCACAAGGACTGGATATGGATATAAGCTCAAAAATGGAACAACCATTGGTCAGTTCCTTTGCATGGATGAGTTTAAGCTGTATGCTAAGAATTGAACTGACACGGACGTACAGGAGGACACTGGGATCTTATTCAGATGTGGCCAGATGGTAGTAAAGAGAAGGAAGATAGTTCAGTCTGATGGGGTGGAACTACCAATGAGTTACATAATAAAGATACAGACTGGCTACAAATATCTTGGTATTCTACAGTCATATAGAAATGAAGCAAGGAATATTCAAGTACCTCCAAAGGATAAGACAGATCCTGAAGAGCTAGCTCAAGAGGAAGAACAAGAGTCATGCCATTACCACGTATGCAGTGCCAGTCATCAGATACCCTGCTGGTATAATGAGTTGGACAAAGGAGGGCATGAGGCTGCCAAAGTGAAGAACCGGAAGTTCCTCACAATTACTGAGACTTCAAAGTTGGGACAATGGCTCCAACAGATCCCAGTCTGTCCAGAAATGTGCACGGCTAGGAGTCAACAATGATGCAAAGACACCAGAAAAAAAAGTCATTTCATATAGATGTGAAAAGACACAAAGGCAAGATGGAAACTTCAACATATTTTAAGTTAATGGTAAGTTATCATGGAGCAGAATTCACTAGTATCATCTTTTTACTCTTTTTACTTTGGAAGGAACCATAAAAATTATAGTTCAGTTTTTCTTAAATCCAATTCTGACAAATTATACAGAATTAACAGGGTGGCATTTTCTATTCCAACTGTTCCTAACAATTTCCATCCCATAACCAGGAGAGAAACTACATTTTTTAACCTGGTAAGCAGGGCAATAATCCAAATCTTGAGGAAAAGTTTAAAATGTGATAAATTCAAAAAATAAATTGTAATATCCTCAGCACACAGAAATAAGCACAAAGCAAAATGTTATAAAACAAACATTAAAAGAGAGCTTCTTACTTCTTAAATATTGGCTTGATTTAGACTAAGTAGAAAAACTAAATGCTGGAGGGACATATGAAACTCTTTGTTGCCTCCTCTGATTTATTTCATCCAGAATAAATACTTAAAAATTGTTTCATATTCAGGAACATTTAAGTAGCCTTAAGAAATGTACAGCATAAGCTACAAACTTCCACTGACATATAAGTCTTGTTGAATTAAATGGGGCTTACTTGAAGATAGATATGTTTTCAGTTTAAAATAAATAAGCGAAGCCCAGACAATTCAAGGTTTTATATATATCATAATATCAAGATAATTCTTGATTTAAATCTTCCAGTGTTGTGACTCACATACATTTTAAATTCAGTATCATTTATGAAGGCTTCAAAGAAGCAGGAATAGGACTATGTGTTGTAAACAAGAATTAGAATAGCAAAGTGCAGATTATTCAGAAAGAAAATAATTTCTCCAATGGGTATTTTCATATTATTAAAGTATGTCTTGTGGAAATTTGGTAAAGCAAGAATAATATTGATTTGCATAGTGAAAATTCGATTACCTGCAATTTGATTCCCTTTGATGTGAAAAAAATCTCCACTGTTTAAATTTCCATATAAGAAAAGTCAAGAATTTCCATAGCAATGAAAAACAAAAAAACTTCAGAACTACTTTTTAACCTGGAGTTATTTACTGTTTTACCTATAGAATCAGCAAAACAAAATGTGCCTGTGATATATATATATATAATCCTTACAGTATTAGTTTTCTGTATACATAATTGATCTTTATTACAGTAATTCAGGACCCCATTTGACTTCAGAAATTTGACTTCAGAAATTCAGAAAATTTCCAGGCTACTGGAAAAAGTAAAAATAAGTAAGATAGATCAGGGGAACTCTCATGAATACATTTTCTTTCTTGATTCCAAATATTTTAATATGCAAAGCATATTGTTGATAGTACATATGGACCTAATTTATATAAGAGTTTAACCATAATATGATTTGTTATTTTGGGTTCAATGCTCTTATGACCCTATTTACTGTAGTCCCTCCAATATGGCATGTTTAAAGAAATCATGTATTAATGGATAAACATAATCATTGTCCTCCTTCCTTGTTTGTTACTTGGCCTATAGAAATCTGGATAAGCAAATGAAAACAAATAGAAAACCTAGCTTTTTGCTTCTATCTGGTAATTATCTGGAACATGTAATCCAGATAAGGTGCTGTCATTCTAGATGAACACGAATTTTTTCTCTCCATTAATTTTTATTTTATTTTATTGAAAGGCAGATACCTTTGTTTAAAGTATGCATTTGAGATAGTTGATAGAATGATTCAAACAAAGTGACTTCCAGTCTTGTGCAGTAGTGCAGCAGTCGAGGGGTTCAGGGTTCCATGCCCTTTGGTTGATTTTTTTTTCCTGTTAGGGGACCCTAAATGGGCCAGAAGCCTCCCCAAAGAGGTGGCAAAGAAGGAAGTCCTGGGGACCATGGAGAAATGGCGGTTGACCCGATCGGTCCAGGAGGAGCCTTCCAGAAACTAACAGGAGAAAGGCTAGCCTAACTTCAGAGTCTAGCCCAAGCTACAAGCAACCGAAGTCAAAAGTACTACTTTAAGCTGATTGTAAACAGCACATTTGTAAGAACATTGATTTTCTCTATCCTACTTTCCAGAAGAAAAAAAAATCCCAAGAAGCAAAAAACCTCCAAAAGTGAAGGAGGGGGATTTTTGCCCCATCCGTTTACTAATGGAAGTGCAAATTAAACCTTTTATGGAGGACCAAAACATATTGAAATGAAATTAAATGACTATAAAACTTAAATTTGGATAAGTTTGAAATTGCTGAATGGTTAAGATTCTCATTTTAAAGGCAATTGTTTATTTTTCAAATTTGAAAAATAAACCGGTGCTGACATATAGTGGTGGATGAAGACTATGACAGCTATGGTTTTCATATAGGACTTGGCAAAATCTGGAAAAAAATAATCTATGCTATCAAGAAAAAATAAATACCTTTCAAGAGGAGACATATGATATGCTGCAATTAATTCAAATAACAATATTTTCAAACCACAAAGAAATCCAAAATAACTTTGAAAATATAAACCAATTCATCTCCAATTTAACTTTACAACAACAACAAAAAAAAAAAAATCCCAGAAAACAACAATAGAGAAGGAACAGATAAAACAGATAACTGAATACAAATTCGAGGATAGACACTTAAAGATGGAAACTAACAAAACAAAGAAGTATGGTTTAACCCAAGTGGAAAAAAATTATAAGAAATACTGGATTTGGAAAAGACTTATACTTTAACACCACAAAACAAATTTGAGGATAAGAAAAAAGATTTGACAATATGGACTGCAGAGATGTCAGGAAAACTATCAGAACTGAAGAGACAAAAAATGAATACAGAAACAAAGAGAAAAAGAAAGAAAAAGATTTTCAACAAACATGAATGGACAAATGCCTCTTACAAAGATATTGTACTTGACTTACTTTTTATATCTACAGTAACACGGAACATGGAAAGATTCTTTGATTCAGCAGAACATATTGATCAAGAAAGATACTGGGCAAAAGAAAAAGGCTAAAGTGTAAATTAAGAAAAAGATGATGGGACCTACCAGAGAGCATATTTAAAAAAGAAACACCTATTTGAATATGGTTAAAGAAATAAAAAGATTTTGGATATGAATTTTATTTTAAGAGGGAAGAGCCACTCAAGTAAGATAGTACTTTATTTTTTTCTTTCTTTTTATTTTATTTCTTAATATGAGTAATATAAAAGCGTTGGAATGGCTTATATAAAGGAAATATTTTAAATATTTAAATGTGATTAACTTTAAGAAAATTACAATGACCAGATTTATTAAATAGAATATTTAAAGATTAAATATGTTTTTAATTATGATAAAAAAGAACGGAAAAAGTTGGGAAATAAATATGTATTAGCTTATAGGAAACATGGATTTTAAGTAGCATACTATCCTTTTCTTTACTCTTCTTCTTCTTCTTTTTTTAGTCTTATTTATTTCTTAAGAAAGGTAAAAGTACTGGGATGGCTTACATGAGAAAAAATAGACTTAAATATTTGAATGTAATTAACTTTGAGAAAATCTTAACCAGTAAGAATGTCTTGAACATTGTGGGAAAAACAAATGTAAACAAGAACTGTAAACAGGATCTATGATGAGGCAACCAGAATGACTAGATAGAAAATAAATATTATATTGATGTGATTATTATCTATAGAAATGTTAGAAAAACATTTATACTCAATTGTTATTTACTAAAACAACAAGAATTGTATTAACTTAAGATTGGTAAAAGAGAACATTATGAGGAAAAGAGGAAATCAAGTAAAACTATTATGTGGATTATACCCCATGCTAATTTCAGTATGCTGAGTTCCAGGCAGTAAATTTCAACTGAAAACAAGGTTTTCCCAGTTTCCTTCAGCAAGATTTGACAACAAATGGAATAAGGCTACAGAAATTTCAGCGATTAGATTGCTTTTACTGCAGAAATGAGTTTGGCTCAGCTTGCTAAGACAGAGCTTTTTTCAGTTTTTTACTTTTACTTTTATGGACAAAGAAGCAAATTGCTTTCCTGAGAGCTGACAAATGTGCAAGTAGCTGGTATAAGACTCCCAGGTCCTGAACATACTATCATTTGGCACCAGCCTATCTATGCTTGCTTTTTATTGTAATTTCTTCTTGGATCATTGACCTTCCCTTGATACAGAATGTGAAATGGCTGGGCTGATGTACACATGTGAGTAAGTAACGCTGGGAAAGGCTTTGAAAATGGCTAGTCCTGGCTGATAGCTTCTACGTCTTTCCCTAGCTATTTTTCTAACTACAACTTAAAGATGCCATGGTGTTGTTGAATTACCTTCCAAAAATATAAAATTTATCTATTTAAGAACTTTGGTAGTACCTATGGAAAAGATACTATGATAGATTTGCAGTTATCTGGCTGTGCCTTTTGGCCCTTGCCAAAGACAGATTTATGGTTTCTGTGCATAATTTCAATGTGCACATTAAATCACTTAACAATTAACCATCTGATATAATTTCACCTCAGCTAAAATGAGATCAAGATATGACCTAGTAAAAACGGCTGAAATAAATGAAGGCAACCACATAAAGCTTTGAAAAAGAAATGGATTTTATTACAAGAACCTTAGAAAGGTTACATAGAGTTACTGTTTCAAATTGATTTTCTCTAAGTATGAATATCAAAAGCAAAAATGATCCAAGTCAGTTTATTTTACTGATTTACCATTTATATGCCAAAACAGGCTCTTCTTCGAAACAACTTTAAAATATGGAAAATACAAAACCAAATGTGAATTAAAACACAAGTGTAAAAATCTAAATTTGCTTAAACCACATATATGCAGTTCAAAGAAACAGCAAATGAAAACTGATACTGAAATGTCCTTGAATGTAACAGTTCTCTCAATAAACATCTGTGCCAATTGCTTCTGATCACTCTCTTTTCGAATGCTTTCCAATGAAGCTTTTTTCTGTACCCAATTACCCTACTGTATTCATGGAATTTTGCAAGATGTTTTCCTTTTTTAGTCTTCAACTATTTTCCCTCCGCTTTTTCAATCATTTCTTCCCCAGGCATCTGGGGTACGCTATGCATTTCCTAACTGGTGTCCAAAGCTAGCATATAGGAGAAAACAGAGAAGCACAAGCTAGTTTGTGTTTGGTTAGAAATAATCAGGAACTGATCACACCAGAGAATGCAAATGGCAATGCCAATACTGAAAAAGTGAGTGTTCATCTGCTCTGATTAGACTTAGTTGATACCCAAACTGCTTTTGTCTTGAACTGTGCCAAAAGATAGAGCATTTTTTAAAAACTAAAGTTTCTTAAAGCACAAAAATGCTCAACGGTATTCCCCAGTCTTCTATGATAGATTTGGGTTTGGGGGCAATGGAAATTGGTGGATATTCGGTTGTCAGAGATTTCTAGGTTTATGTAAATTTGTATACAAGTGTGCTTTCCACCCAAACTGAAGAGTCTATTTATGTAATGGAATTACATAGATTTTTTTTCCTTGCAGAAGAATTCTTTGCTCCATTAATTCAGAGGAAATTAATTTAAACTTTTATTCATAATTTAAGGGACAGGAAACAATATTGTTAGTGCAGTCAAGTTCAGAAAGTATGGGAATGATCTCAAATATGTATTAAGTGTCATCTGACAGTTAACATGACTGATTATTTACTTTTACATATAAAATCATGGCTCTGCTTCTATATGCTCATCCTATAGTCTAGGACATAAATTATAAATATAGTAACCATTTTTATTTGGACTATAATAAAGGACGAACCCTTAAAAAGGGCAAATATGAAGTAGGTTCATAAGGATAAAAAAATATAATTGTTTATTTTTATAGTTTTGCTTTACAAAGGAAAATTCAAGTCCAAAGAATGAAAAAATGAATATTTTTATTACTGTTAATGACTGGAATTGCAAAGAAAAAACATTAAAAATAAAAGTAATGCAAAACCAGAACAAAACAAAAATATTACAGGCAATGGTGGGTTCATGAGCAGCAATCAAACTTTGCCTAATTTTACAGACATTATAAAAAATAAGTTCAAGGAAACAGAATTATACTGACCTGATAACTACAACTGTACATAATTTTTTTAAAAAATCGGGTAAGGTAAAAATATAAGGCAGGTCCTTGAGTCCTTTTAATAGGGTACAGTATAGTACCAAGTTTTTGAAAAGAGACTGAATATTTTTAGGAGACAAGAGAGTATTGTTTAAAACAGGCATATTAAACTCAATTTCATTGAGGGCCGCATAAGCTTTATGGTTGCTCTCAAAGAGCCAGATAGGCATGGATGGGTAGGTGTGTCTGGGAGGACATGGCCAGGTCACCGGGAGGTGGGCATGGCTGGGTAGATGCAGCCAACCCAGCCCCATTTCCCTGAGGAGACACCCACCTCGCTTACCTCCTCCTCAAGGCTGCTGCTGCTGTATTCACTCTTCTTGGCCAGGTTGTTCATGGTGGGTTTGAAGGGGGAGGTGAGGCTCATGGGTGCTGCTCCGAGGTGGCTGCTTTGCCCAGCGGTCTGTGCAGCGGCTTCCCCTCCGGGCCTGCGAGCTTCCTGAGCTGGAGCAGAGTGAAGAGGCGGCACTGCTCCTGCTGGATGGGGCTGCTGCTGTCGGGGGTGGGGCGAGGTGAGGCAGGAGGCGGGACGAGGTTAGTCTGGCTGTGGGGCCCTGAGGTATGCAAGTGTGGTGCAGGTGGGGCGGGGCCAAGCATGGCTTATTGGATGCCCTAGGCTCACATCTAGCTGGCCGTCTCTGCCAGCCAATGAGCAGCTGAGGGACTAATGAGCTGTAGCTGGGCATCACCAGCTCCCATGTGCTCGCCACCTCCTGTGCATGCACCCAGGCATTGCACCCGGCCAGCTGGGATGGGCTGTGGCAGCAGGGGCTGACCCTCGCTGTCTCCAGGACGGCCCTGTGTTGCCAGATCTAAACACATCATGGGCTTGCAAGCCTTGAGTCTGACATGTCTAGTTTAAAACAAATAACTGTACAGTTGGTTTTACTTATGTTTATTTGTCATAGCTAACTGAAAGGCCTGATCATTTAGTTCAAATGTAATATTCCTGAATTTTCTGTTCACTGAGCCACAAATGTCAGTCTCCAGTGATTTTTTAAGGAAACTTTTTTAATTATCACAAATAACATCCTAATTAGCAATGAATAAGATCATTACATTACTCATTATTTTAAAATATCTAATGAGGTTATACTTGCTGATTTAAAAAAAAACAAGTCTACTTGTCTTTGTTCATGGACTAATGACAAAGAATTAAATTAAGGAAGCATGAATGGTGTTTGATTTAATAAGTGCACAGAGGTAGAAAAGAGCCTAGTATTTTGTAAGCTGCAAAACAAGAGCAGCAAAGACGAGTAGAATAATCATCCAAGAATAATCCTCTAAGTATTAATGGAATGCTTAGCAGCATAAAAGACTTAATTTCTGAAACTGGTAAGTGGGTGCATTTCAATTTGTTTGAAATGCGTGGCATCGACACTTGGTTCCAACAATTTTTTTTCTAACTTTACAACATCTGGCAAATGTTAGTTATAATCAAGAGTAAGCTTCTCTGAACATCTGCAATCAGCACATAATCAATTCAGTGAAAACATAGTCACTTGTACTTAATGCAATTCAAGTGAGGTTTCAGGGTGAGACGTAAGGGAAAGTACCAATGCTGTTAGGCCTGAATGAAATCAGCATATCAATGATGCCATGTTACTGTTTTTAAATTGGGAGCGTTTAAATTTTCTGCCTTCACTATCTCTAACATAAAGTTAGAGATAGTGAATCCTGATTTCTACTGAGCAAAAAGTGCTTCTAGTAAGTTCTAGTAACCTCAGAAGGCAACAACTTTTTCCTACAATTAGCCTGGCCTTATTTTTTTTATTACCCAGCATAGAATAGCATGTTATTTCTGAACTTGACACATATAACCGTGTCAAAAAATTCTTAATACTATATGATTCTAATCAATTTTGAAGTCACCAATATAAAGATGGATATTTATATATTTATTAAGGGGAACTCTCAAATATTAATAAGCTATCAACATTAACCATGACACCAATAAGGAAAACAACTGAAATAGTGTATAAAGATGTTATAATGCTGCAGATTTCATTATTCCATTTGCCAGCAAGGACGTGGCAAAATCAGAGTCAAAGCAAGAAACTGGGCATATATTAACAGGGCAAGAGATCTCTCATAAATCCATAATTTGCAAATAAGTGCATAGCAGTGAACCCATATTACATCAGTACAGTGCCAATAAATACAAGATACTGTACATCTATACCAAGAGGTCCATTGGGTTAAATTGCATATGTTTTAAATTATTTAATTACTTTTATATCTAGCAATTGTACCAATACATACAAGTTTTACTGAATTTGTGAATACAATTAAATTTTCATATTATTCCTGTGAACAGCAACTAAATACATAATATATCCTTATTCCAAATTTAGCAATATTACAATTTAGCCTGATATCCTAACTATATTTGGGTAACATTAACTAGTATGCTGTGCTTCATTTAATGTATTTTGCTTTGTCTTTATTCTTTAATTTGCTTTATTGTTCTACATGTATTTACTGATGAAGATGCAATATAGTAATAGTATGGGCTAAGATTCTTGTACTTAATTTGGTTTAAAACAAAACAGTTTTAAGTTTTTATTTTCATTATCTAACATTATGTTCAGTGCATATCAACATACCATTTTACATTTTGTTCTAGTTTAAAAGAAAGAGCACTAATTATATTTCACTGAATTATCTATTCCACTAATCTACTGCATTTATGTGTGGTTTGCCAACTGCACAGTAGCAGATAGGAAGTGCTCCAGAGGGTCATTACCATTGCCCAGAGGATAATTGGCTGCCCTCCCCTCCTCACTGGATAAACTGTACAGTTCCTGTTGTCTTAGGAAAGCTCAAAACATTCTTAAAGACTCATTTCATCCCAGACATTCTTTTTTTGAACTATTGCCATCTGGCAGACAGCACAGGATAATAAAAACAAAGACAAATAGGCTGAAAAATAGTTTTATTCCAAATCTGTAACCATATTAAATACTACTGTATAGTGCAACAATGAAATGAAATATTAGAGACCATATATATGTATGTATGTATGTATGTATGTACATGCATATATTGCTGATCATCGACTGATCACACACAGTATCTCTCTCTTCCTTTAGAAAACAACACAATGATTAATAAGTTTGCTTGTTATAATTGCTACTAGCAAGAACTACAAGTATCAAGTTAATTATAGCACAAGCAGAAGTACAACTATAATCCAAATACACACTAAGCCTTGCTTCTACTTAAAAAGGATAGAAGTTACTTGAAAGACAAAACAATTCTATAAGCTAAAATCATTTTCCTCAAGTTGAAATCATTTTCAGTTGATTAACAAAGTCTGTCAGAAAAATACAGATAAGCCTGCAGAAATTTCATGAAGTTACACAGCATTAGAAAAGTAAACAAAAAGCAATCCAAAATGATCAAGGGCAGACTAATGAGACACACAAATGCCATCTGAGGGTAGTCTAATATAATATCCACTATACTGAACAAAGTGAAAACTAAAAATAAATCTTCCTACCAATCACTACATCCAAAATACGGCCATCTCAGCCTAATACTGGACTGTTACTTTGAAACAAATCCAATGAATATATTCCATAAAAAACTCAGAATAGGAAATTAATAAAGGAATGAAGGAGAATTTTCCTGACAGTTAGAACAATTAATCAGTGGACTGACTTGCCTCCAGAAAGTGCACCAACACTGGAGGTTTTTAAGAAGAGACTGGATAACCATTTGTCTGAATGTTCTAAGGTTTCCTACTTGAGCAGAGGATTGGACTAGAAGACCTCCAAGGACCCTTCCAACTCTGTTATTCTGAAATAATTGTTTGGTAATTACTGGATCTACAATTAAAAATGGATTGAATTGTTTAAGTGTATTTACTGGATTCATAAAGCAGCAGAGAATATTTGGCTTTGATAAAAAAATAAAATAATAATAATAATAATAATAATAATAATAATAATAATAATAATAATAATAATAATAATAATGATAATAGTAAAGTTGGAAGGGACCTGGGAGGTCATCTAGTCCAACCCCCTGCTCGGGCAGGAAACCCTACACCATTTCGGACAAATGGCTGTCCAGTCTCTTCTTAAAAACTTCCAGTGTTGGAGCATTTACTGCTTCTGGAGGCAAGCTGTTCCACTGATTAATTGTTCTCACTGTCAGGAAGTTTCTCCTTAGTTCTAGGTTGCTTCTCTCCTTGATTAGTTTCCACCCGTTGCTTCTTGTCCTGCCTTCAGGTGCTTTGGAAAATAGCTTAATTCCCTCTTCTTTATGGCAGCCCCTGAGATATTGGAACACTGCTATCATGTCCCCCCTTGTCCTTCTCTTGGTTAAACTAGACATACCCAATTCTAGCAACCGTTCCTTATATGTTTTAGCCTCCAGTCCCCTAATCATCTTTGTTGCTCTTCTCTGTACTCTTTCTAGAGTCTCAACATCTTTTTTCCATCGTGGTGACCAAAACTGGATGCAGTATTCCAAGTGTGGCCTTACCAAGGCATTGAAGAGTGGTATTAATACTTCACGTGATCTTGATTCTATCCCTCTGTTAATGCAGCCTAGCACTGTGTTGGCCTTTTTGGCAGCTGCAGCACACTGCTGGCTCATATTTAAGTGATTGTCTACTAGGACTCCGAGGTCCCTCTCACAGTTACTACTATTGAGCATGGTGCCACCTATACTGTACTTGTGCATTTGGTTTTTCTTGCCTAAATGTAGAACCTTGCTTTTTTCACCATTGAATTTCATTTTGTTAGTTAGTGCCCAGTGTTCAAGTCTGTCCAGATCCTTCTGTATCTTAAGCCTGTCTTCTGGAGTGTTGGCTATTCCTGCCAGCTTGGTGTCGTCTGCAAATTTGATGAGTTCCCCATCTATCCCTTCATCCAAATCGTTGATGAAGATGTTGAAGAGTACTGGGCCCAGAACAGAGCCCTGGGGCACCCCACTACACACTTCCCTCCATATAGATGCAGTTCCATTGAGGACCACTCGCTGAGTACGGCCGGTCAGCCAGCTACGGATCCATCTGGTGGTGGTTCTGTCTACCCCACATTTTTCTATCTTGTCAAGTAGTAGGTTGTGATCTACTTTATCAAATGCCTTACTGAAGTCCAAGTAAATTATGTCCACAGCATTCCTCTGATCCACTAATTTTGTCACTTGGTCAAAGAATGCAATAAGATTTGTCTGGCATGATCTATTTTTGACAAACCCATGTTGGCTTTTAGTAATGACTTTGTTTGCCTCTAGGTGTTCGTTGATTCGTTGTTTGATTATCTTTTCCAGGATCTTCCCAGGTATTGAGGTCAGGCTGATAGGTCTGTAATTTCCTGGATCCATTTTTTTCCTTTTTTGAGGATGGGAACTACATCAGCTCTTTTCCAGTCCTCTGGTAGTTCCCCTGTGCTCCAGGATCTTTGAAAAATATAGTTGAGTGGCTCCGATATCACATCTGCCAGTTCCTTGAGAACTCTGGGGTGTAATCCATCTGGTCCTGGCGATTTGAACTCAAAATAGTTTTAGCAATGCTAATACTGTTGCCAAAATTGGAGATTCTCATTGAGAATATGAATTTCTGCAGCTTTTAAAAGCTTAACTGTATTATCTCCCACATATTCTCTGCCTAGATGTATAAATTAGATTTTTGCTCACATTGCAGTGTTGTCTAGGCAAACCACACATTGACTCCACTTCTTTCTACTTCTCAACTTCTACTTTTTGCTTCTGAGCTTTCACTGAATGTTGTAAATGATACATACATATATATATATATATATATATATATATATATATATATATATATATATATACATACAACTGAACAGTTTTTTTTTTTAAAAAAAGTTTATTTTCATACTGTACATAGTTTGTTAGTCAAGTATTTTATGGTTGCAATCTCACATACAGATATAAAGTTACCTCTCATTTGGTATAAAATCTACTTGTGTTGGGAATTACAATTACCAAGAAGTGATTGTAAAAAAACCCACATGCATTCAGTATCATTAAAATGATTTTGCTAGCATTACGAACAGGAATAGAACTTTAAAAAGTCTTTTTTCCTGAATAGTTGCCAACACAGCATATAATTACTAAACTAAGCTGACAGGTGCTTGGCCATCATTACTCAAAATATGGATGCTTCATTGGTTTAATTAGTGGCAATATGATATATTGTTTTACTTCTGCTTTCTAATAATTTGCTACATTCTATTTTGTCTTTTTACTGAATTTCATGTAATAGACTTCTGTTCCAAAGTCACAATCATTTATGATATATTATTACTGTCAGAGCAGATGTTTTCATGCAGCAAAACACAGATTTAATTCTTCGTATTTCCAATTAAAAGAAAGAGGAAGAAATAGTTACTAATAGTGCTATATAAGACAGCACTAGATGGGCAAATACTATCATAGGAATATATTACTACTACCAGAACTCCTGTGACCTGTTGGGTCATTGTTTAAGAGATATTTGTATACCTAAAGAGAGAAACAGAAAGACCAGGAGCAAAGAAGCAATAGGAGTGGGAGCTACTTCCAACATTCTGATGGTTTGACTGCAGCTGACGACCTTCTGGAACCCAGTGGTGGGACTGGTCTATCTGGCTCCCACAGGTATAGAATGGGACTAGTTTACCTGATCTCCAGCAACTTAAGGAGAGGTCAGTCTGCCCAATCTCCAGAAGATTAGGGTAGGACCAGTCTAAGAATTGGGTGGCTGCATGGTAGCACAGCAGCAGCCACAAATTTACCAAATTTCAATCGCATGGGAGCCATGGATACTGGATACATTTTGTAAGTCAGCTCATTTGAAGTACATTAGTTAAAAATTGTTTGTTATATGAGGCACTGTTTTGCCAGATAAATGTTACAGACACAATAATTTTAACAGTATATAGATTTATTCCCATGTTTTAATATTTAAGATAAAATATGTGCTCTAAATTTGGTAGTATGAAGATCTTTTGCTTAATTTCACTGATCTCCAGTTTGCAAGTGACATGAAAGATCATTCCATGAGCACTCGGAGAACTTTTACAAAAACAATGTAGAACAATGGCCTAGATACAGTTCTTATAGAGCTACTGTTACAAGTAGATTAAATCACGTAAAGTGCAATGCAGGTGTCATGGTTCCGACAGACAAAACTCTTCAAAAGAACTTTGAGGAATTGTTTACCTTAAAGAATCTTTTATTTGAGAAACAAAGTATCGGCACTACATAGTTGAAGCCAGAAGCTAAATTCCCCTCCCCTGGATACAAAGTAATGAAGTGCAATTCCCTCCTCCAATAAACAGTCATAAATCACATTCCCCAATTAGCTTGAAGTGCAGGCTTTCTCCCAACTCTCCAGCCCGCTAAAACACTATCAACCCTGGGCCCAATGTCCTTGGATTCCCACGACAAAGTTATTACTGTTATGACTAGCTGGACTCTCATCCCCATTCCCCCTCCAGCAGCAATTAATTCTAAAAGCAATAGAGAAAATGATTGCATTTCCATCTGTTGTCAAAGCAAGAACATCCGATGTTAGCTGTGTTGATAGTATTAGGACATTCTGTATTGGTAGTGGTATGGGATGTTTGAATTTCTATAAATTTCTGATTTCATAGTTTAAATAATATTAATTTACAAATATAATTTAATCTGTTCTATTAATTTCCTGATTGTACTTGGGTTGCACTTAAAAGTGAGCATGCAGATATCTAGATGTATAAAGCAAGAGGTACAATTACATTATAAGTATAAAAATGAAAGCAAAGAAAATACTCCAAAATATAAAATTTAATCCAAACATTCTTCCTACACCAGCGGTTCTCAACCTATGGGTTGCGACCCCATTTGGGGTCGATCGACCATTTTTCGGGGGTCGCCAAAGGCGGCGATCCGCCATTCTCTCCCCTCCGGGGCGGCGCCGTGCATGCACGCCGCGCATGGGGGCGCCCCTGTGCATGCGCGCCGCGCATGGGGGCCTCCGTGCATGCACGCCGCGCATGGGAGCCTCCGTGCATGCACGCCGCGCATGGGAGCCTCCGTGCATGCGCGCCGCGCATGGGGGCGCCGCGCCACGCATGCACATAACGTTTGTGTGACGGGGGTCACCGTCACACAAACATTGAGAACCGCTGTCCTACACTCCTATATAATACGAGTATCCCCGAAAACACATGTAACCTTGCAATTTTCTATCACCAGTTAATATTATTTTGTGGCTACTTCTACCCCAAATGTTAATTTTTTAATTATTCTTTAAAAAGAATCAAGCAAGTACTAAATAGAGGCAAAATTACTGAAGCTATATTTTCTGTTAATTTGTTCCCAGATAAGTCAACTTTTTACCCTGAAATACAGTAATGTGTTAAAATCTTATTTTACAAAAAAAATAGCATTTTAACCAGTTTTAGTATTTCTAAATTTTGGAGTTTCATTGATTTACGGTGAGAAATAATGTAATTAAATAATTAACAGCAAAGCCACTGATTCATTTAATAATTATATTTTATCTGCTGTTTTAGCTAACAGGCTTAATCAACAAGTAATTTTTTCAGTGATTAAGAATGATTGAGTGGGCTTTATCATAACTGCACATGGATGGTGCTACATTTGATTGTATGAATAAACAAAAAGATAATAAAGCTATATTTATATTGCTGGTTGAAGAAAAAAACCTTCAATAAAATATGCAAGCAATATATGTATAGTCTTAGCCAAAAATGGATTTCCTACTGAATTTAAAAAATTAATTGGATTCTTTATGAAGCCTCTACATCCAAAGTGAAGGATTTTGTGTGTGGGGTGGGGTTTAACCTACTGTTAGTTACTGTTTTAACCTACTCTTTACCCTATTATACTGTATTATTTCTGAGAAAAAGCACTCCCATAAATTTTCTTATGCTAAATTGATAATATTGGTAATTCAGATTCATACTTGATAAAAAAATATGGAACAACTAGATGGATATTAAAATGGCACATTAGATTAACTAGAGGATGGTAACAATAAGTTTTTAAATTATTTCTTATGTTAATAAATAAAATGTATCAATTGTCACCAAATGATAACATTTGCCATTATAGTATTTAATGGTATTTGGATCAACAGCATTTTCAACCTCATAGATGCCTGAGTTACAAGTGGGATCATTAAATCTTTGGGATCAAATAGTCCATAATTAATCTCTATAAATGCCTGTTATCAATACATAAATGTGATATGCAATCTTTAAAGACTGAATGGAGTAAGGAAGCAGAGACTCCTATTTTTTCTAAAGAATAGAAAAACACTTTATCCTAAATACTAAAAATACTATTAAAATTTAAAAACAAGAAATAATATTTCAGACTTATTCCATGACATTTGTGCAGAAAAGGAATGAATATATCATTCTGGTTGCAGATTCAACCAGAATAATTTTTCATCAAAACATATGGTTTTGCAGTGTCCTAATATTCTTGGAATAGGTAACTATATACATTAGTCTGACTTTGAAGCACTGTTTAGTATTTTTAGAAGCACACATTCTTTTGATCTACTTTAACATGATAGTTGGACTAACTATCATGTAAACTGATAGTCAGAAAACATAAATGAATTCCCCATGTCCTTATTATTGCTAAGAGAATAATTGGAAAGACGAAATGTATAGGCCCAATTACCAGTAAAGACCCAATGTTCATTCAAGGACAATTACAGTTAGATATTATATTTTAGTGAAATTGCTGTTAAAAATTAATATAAACACACAAAAAACATACACATATATTTGTGTGTGATATATATATATATATATATATATATATATATATATATATATATATATATATATGTTTTCTGATATATATATATTCTGAGGTTTTCGCGGGTGTTTGTATGTAGGTCTTTGGTTATTCGGGTTTTCTCCTGCGTAAAATTGGAAGTGTCTTGGCGACGATTCGACGAAGTCCCATTCGTCATCTTCAGGCTGCTGTTTTCAGATGCGTGCTTCAAGGAGCAATGTGTGGTCTTAGCTGTTTCTTCCTTTTAACTGCCAGTGGGGGTATGAACTGATTGGGTGAGAGCTTGGCTGTGTTCTGATTGGGTGGAGATGTGTTCTGATTGGTTAGGGGCTTGGCTGTGCTCTGATTGGCTGGGGGGTTGGCTGTGCTCTGATTGGCTGGGGGGTTGGCTGTGCTCTGATTGGCTGGGGGAGTGTTCTGTTTGGGTGGGGGCTTTGTTGTGCTCAGGTTAGTCTGAGTTGCAGGGGGGTTTAAGATGGTGGGCTGCCTTGCTATTTTTTGGCTTTTGCACTTATTCTTCTGTTGGTTTGTCCGATGTATGTGTTGGGACAAGCAGTGCATGGGATTTCATATACTTCTGGATTGATTCTAATTGATTCTAATTGAGTTAGAAAATTAAACCCCCCTGCAACTCAGACTAACCTGAGCACAACAAAGCCCCCACCCAAACAGAACACTCCCCCAATCAGAGCAGAGCCAATCAGAGCACAGCCAACCCCCCAGCCAATCAGAGCACAACCAACCCCCCCAGCCAATCAGAGCACAGCCAAGCCCCTAACCAATCAGAACACACCTCCACCCAATCAGAACACAGCCAAGCTCCCACCCAATCAGTTCATAACCCCACTGGCAGTTAAAAGGAAGAAACAGCTAAGACCACACATTGCTCCTCGAAGCACGAATCTGAAAACACCAGCCAGAAGATGACGAATGGGACTTCGTCAAAACGTTGCCAAGACACTTCCAATTTTACATAGGAGAAAACCCGAATAACCAAAGACCTATATATATATATATATATATATATATATATATATATATATATATATATATATATTGTGTGTGTGTATGTGTGTGTGTGTGTGTATTGTTATAACTGCATTTTTTTTGTTATTTTATTTCTCTTTTGCTGTATTAAATAATAAAGAAAAAGCTTGGACAATAGAGGCATTCTTCATTCTGTTGAAGTAACAATAAAGCATATTCTTATTGATGTGCCTCACATGTAATGACAGTCGTAAGAATTCTTTAAGATAAAATTCAATTTTGTTTAATTTTATTGGCACTCTACCCTGGCATTAAATTTTTTAGCTTAATACAACCAACAAATAAAAACTATTAAAAATAAAAATGTAGGTGGGAGGGCTAATGTAAAGATTATCTGGATTATTTGAAATTTATAATAAATATCAAAACAGACAAACCAGCATTGGTAGTAAACAAAGCACTACCTGTAAACTTTGTTTATTGAAATGATATGTTCAGAATCTGCTGGGCCTTTCAGCTAATGATATTTTGATAGAGATATATTCTAAAATACCCTACGGATTTCACACCCTTCTGTTTAAAAACAAATCATTAAAAAAATAATGAAGCAGAAGCTTCATTAAAACTTAGTTTTATCTCACTGAAAATACTTGAATAAACAGAATATCTTAAACACAAGAGAAAAGAATATCATGAATAAATCAACGTAACAGAAAGCAAACATATGAGGTATGGAAATTAATTCAAAAAGACCAATTATATGAAAGAAATAGACTAATCTAATCTGCATTTGAAATCACATGTCCTTTCATATGCTACAATTCAAAGCATTTTTTTATTTAGGTGTTTGTCAAATTTATATAGCTGCCCATCTTACCAAACAAGTGATTCTTGACAACGTACAATAAAGCTAAAACGATCAGTACCTAAAAACATTGATTATAATTAAAAACATTAAAAACTATAAAATTCACTAGCAAAATTAATCTGCTATTTTAGTGCTGTTTATTTTATTAGTAATTGAAAATTATTATCAAATAACTATTTAATTTAAAGAAAAGAAAAACTAGAGTCTGGATTTCATGATGTTTAGAGAAGATCCACTGAAATCCCATAAGAGAAATTATTATGTTTAATATGATTTGTTGTTCGCTTTAAAACTGAGTATGGCTGTAACTTACGTACATCTGAAATTCATTTTCTTTTTCATGGAGTCAACCTCCAATCTGTAGCTTCCTTTGCTATTTTTTCCACACTGTTTGGAAAATCAATCTAGTCTCCTAATAATTTTGGAGAGGGCGAAATGGGTGGGAATTATTCAAATTTATCCTTGCCCTTCTTGTTATCAAGTTACATCCATACTGTTCAATTAGATCTTTAGAAATAACCCCATATGTATGTCTTCTTTAAAAGAAACAAAAGTAGTGAATTATCTTCCATTCTGGGCAGAATAGAGCACACCATCTAGGATCTAAAATATTATGTTTCCCCTTTATAACTTTTCATGGATAGATACACATATTAATGGTGATCATTTCATTACATTAAGCCTTTGGTATTTCAAAACTAGTGCAAGTCCTGATTTTTTTACTTGTGAATGACACCTACTTGGAGATTATACTTAAAAAACTGGAGCAATGTTAGAAGTTTTTATTTTACAACTATAATTACCAGGTCTGTCTCTATTCCAGCTTGGGATAAATGCAAAAATTAGTGTAAAAGAAATATTGTGCCACTGCCTAAAAGCCTCTTGACAAAATGAAAGTTTTACACCTGTAAGAAGAATTCCATTCATGGCCTTATGGGTGCAAGCCTTATATTTGGCATTAATGAAATTGGCCACCTAGCCACAAGGGAAGAAAAAGATCAGCACAAATTAATGGCAACTAACAATACAGCCTTCCTAAGCAAATAAGGTTTAATTAAATAAAATTGGGATACATGAAAAGTACAGAAATCTCAGGACTAGGCTCTGGGCCACACTCCAACAATTCTAGGATCAGAATTAAAATTATTCCCAAAGAACAATGTTATATATATTCATCTTTAGCTGCAGCAATCCATCCATATATGTTTCTCTTTTGCTAATGTGCAAAATTATAGATTATAGTGAAGTACTGTATATTTCCTCATAACTTTTTCCAAAGGCTTCATGCTGATGCATTTAACATATAAAAGGCTGCTTTTATTTAGGAGGGTTACACAGAAAGGCAAGAGATACTTATTTCATTTTAGCATGAACTGCTGTTCATCTTTCAGTAGTAATACAGGAATCCTTTCATTTAATTAATCATACTTGGAAGACCTGAGTCAAACATGTATATTGTAATGTGTTTTTAATCAAGGCAATTTGTTTTCATATCTATCACACAAATTATGTTTACAATTTACTAGGCTTCCAATCAAACCTTATAAAAGATGCAGCTGCTTTAAATGAGTCAATTCATTAAAAGATATGTGCTTTTAATGTGACTCATTAAATCAACCATGTCTTTTTTTAGGCTCATTTGGAAGCAGGGGAAAAAAAGGAGTATAGAGTTTATGACCATGTATTTTATTTATCTTCTCTTGCATTTTGAAGCCTTCTTATAAATCACTGCATAATCCTATAATTCTGGACAATAGTTAGTTTTTGGTCACATATACATTCTTAAAGACAAGCAAAGAGAGCCTCTTTGTATCATAAATGCTATGCTAGTATGCTGAAAAAATGTGTCATTACATTCAGTACCTTCACTATTTAAATAGAGGATGGTTCAAGGTACAATTATCTCTTAGGCTCCAGGAACAAAATCACTCTTTATATAAAGAGAAGTGAGCTGCATATGTGCCCAAAGAATAGCTGACTATATTTTTCAGTTCTTGAGACTTAATACACTTAGCTAACATCTTCTCTCAAGCAAACCTGCACTTTAGTCTTTTCTTCTGATAACACCATATTATTTATTTCATCCAACAAGCAGACATGAACAGGAATGCAGCAATTCTGATTGTTATTATTATTTGAGCATGTTACTCTTTCCTTCTTGCTAACTTTCTGAAAATAAACTACATACTTTCTTGCATAAAGATTGGATTTCCACATTACACTTTTCTAAGCATGCATGAACATGTTTTCAGTTTGCTCTTCAGTGAAATGATATGGTATTATTTTGCTATTTTTGGTTTGTGAACTATATTTCAAATTAATATTGAGAAGTAACATATGCATGTTTCTTAATAGCATCTGAATTTTATTTCATTATGTTGTTTGAAGTGAATTGTGCCTGACCAGATGGCAACCGTTGTGTCATCATATCTAGCAAGGAATGACTCAAGATCTACTATGCAACCTCTTCCACATATTTTGATGTAATAAAAAAATGAAAGCCTTTTTTTGTGAGGGAAAGGGAAAATGTACACCATCTTTTCAAATGAGATAATTGCATCTATATAGTGCATCTTGAGAACAGTTGAGAAGTTCTGAAAAAAAAATGAATAGCATTGTCTTATCTGGGCTGTATCAACAATGTGTGATCTGAGGAATTCTATGAGATAATAATAAACCATCTGTGTTTTCTTGGGGGCTAGTTTTTGCTTAAATGATTTTGATTAACAACCAAGTTTGATTGTAGTTCTTTGGAGGGTAATCATTTCACGACTCTACAATTATAACTGTGAATGCTGAGTTAAGGCAATGGCAAAAAAAGAATTTAAATTAACATTTATATTCAGAGACGCAGACTGTGGATTGATTACATGCTAAAGGCAACACCAGTGCTACTAATATGATAGATTCTACAGTATATGTAAGTCATAAAAAAGAGCTTATCAGGAAATGCACATTGCCCTTTGTCACTCATGCACTACAAATGGGGCAGGCTGCAATGCTACTACAGTATCATTACATTGCCACTTATACTGAGGTTGGTACAAAAATACATCTGTTCAATTATTTTAATTTCTGCTCATTTTCCATTGCAGAAAAAAATTACCATTCTCTCAACCTTACTTTTGCCTATGCCTCCTCATAGAATATTTTGTTGTTCTATATTTTGTCTGTGGTTTAGAAATTAGTGTCAACCAGTAATATTTGAAACTGTAATTAAGATTAAACTATGAATGTGGTGTTTTAATGCATAATAGATGAAAAAAAATCCAGGAAAAATATATACAGAGTAAATGTGAAAGAAAAAAAACCCAAAGTAGAATATGGACAACTATCACTGATTTTGATTCTTTCAAGATTGAGACATAAGGCAAAGCTGTGATAATGACATTTTTGAGGTAGCTGCATAATGAAGAACTCTAGTCTTTTGTGACATTTTAAGATAAGAGTACAGTTTTGACATCATCTTAATTCTGTTTCCACACTTTTCTTTTTTCATTTTCTTGTAAATTAACAGAAAACTTCTAGGGTTGGGCCTGATTTAATCACATTTAAGAGTATGCTCACTAAAGTCAATGAGACTTGAATTAGCTGTGGCTAATAGGCTTCTGTGAAGTGGCATTGCTTTGCTTTCTAGAGTTGAGTTGACAATCATGAGCTGAAATGATTTGTTTCAGAATAGTGCCACAATTTGGAGCTTCTGGCTGAGGACCTATGGTGGGTTAGAGCATTCATAAAGCCAGGAAAGCATTGCAGTGAAATTGGGGGACAGACACCAGGTTCTGGCTAACAAAAGTCTTTTAAGAGATGAGAGACTGGGCGATCACCTGCTGGCACTCTGGAGTGTTGCTCCTTGTGAGGAGATAGTAGGAACTGAATTTCTTGTGATTGATCATGAGAGGAGTGGCTTGGAAACAAATACCAATACTCCCTAACCTGCTGTGCAGCCTTTATGGACATATGACTAGCAAAAACATCACTTTCTTAAACACCTATGGATTTCATTATTTTATAACCTAAGAAACACATTCTGAAAGGCCAAGAAAATAGAAGACTCTGAGTAAGTTGCCCTTTTTAAAATTGAGTTAAGAAGAATTATAAAAGAATTGTTTGCTATCTTACAGGATTTTAGTTTAAAAGCAAAACTTTTAACAAGATTGTGGTTCAAGAAAGTTTTAAATGGATAAAGTAGACAGTAATTTTTTCCTGATGAAAGTCCTTTGAAAGTACCAAAATTTAATTAGACAAAAGAGATTGAACCTTTGTGAGAATACTGATTGTTTATTATTAAGAACAGGATATAATTGGTAGATTTTACAAAATAAGAAGATAAGGGTAATATGAGTTAATTATGTGACTATATAGACAGATAATTGGTGCAAAAGAGTTAAAGACACATTAAAAAAAAAGGAGTGGGGGAAGAATCCTGCCTTTTACTTTCATCATAGTACATGAAGTATTTTCACTTTTTTATAATGGCAACCACAAGAAAAACTACCAAATTAAAAGAAGGATAGAAAGGCTTAGTTAAACAACTTGGAGAGAAGGGCATTTCACCCAATTTATTGCAGAAAATGTTTGAGGAATTTAGCAAAAAATAATAATACTGCAATGGATGCCGATAATATTTTTAAAAATATAATACTGACATTTAGTGGGAATTAAGAAACCCTTATGACTTTTTGCATAATGAACATGAAGTACTTTCACTTTGTTATAATGGCAACCACAAGACAAACTATCATGTGCTTGGTCTCTTTTCAAAGAACCCTCCTCTAGTTGTAATATATTTAGCAATTTTGGTTTTAAATTTTAGACAGTTCCCAGAGTCAGTGTTGTGAGATGGGCAGTCACATAAATTATTAAAATAAAACAAAATAAGATCTTGCTATCTAAAATAACCTTCAGTAAAAATTATAGAACGCTTTGAACATTTGTGTTCAAGCACTTTTAATAAAATGATGCATAGTTAGACTTGCTGTGTTCAATCTATTTGTTGTGGGAAATAGAGATATTATAAAGATAAATGGGGATTCTTCTCTCCATTACTCCTTTCTCTCTTCTAGTCAATTTGCTGTCAGACTGATTTACCCAAAGTAATAAGTAATACACATTTGCTGATTTAAATTGCACGAATACTACAGTGATAGATCTGCAAATACAATCTAGCAATAGTAATAGCATTTAGACTTATATACCGTTCCATAGTGCTTTACAGCACTCTCTGAGTGATTTCAATGTCAGTATGTTGTCCCAACAATCTGGCCCTCATTTTACTGACCTCAGAAAAATGGAAGGCTGAGTCAACCTTGAATCGGTCAGGATCAAACTCCTGGCTATGACCAGAGTTGGCCTGCAGTAGTGCATTCTAACACTGCGTCACCACAGTTCCTAATGAATGTATTTCTAATATGTATGGTGTCATGAATATTCTATTTAATGATCATAATTTAATATTGGAAATTAGAAATTTTATATTAATTTCTTTAATCCTTTTTGAAGCCCCATTTTAATGCAAAATAACAGATGAAGAATGTGCAAATCTTTTGAAACAAATTCTTCAGAATGCATGAGTACATGAATATTTCAAATCTTATAGTCTGTTACCAGGTTCACTTGGCTGCTTCGGAAGATGTATTGGAAGAAAAATATCTCTTTTGAAGAAGTTCTCTAATAAAAAAGAAGCCATTTTTCCCAGGTTTAATTTTAGAGAGTACATTTCAGTATCCATGCACTGTTCTGCTAATATACTATAAAGACAAGAATACAAACATACAGTAAAAAGGATATATATGGTTTTTTTCACATGTTTTTATGAAATTATCTGCAACCAGTAACAAGAAAACTGAAATCTCCTTAGCTTTCCGCAAGATGAGATTGGCATAATATACGTTTTGTAGTATTATATTGCAATGGATAGGTAATGGGTAAGTGGGCTAAGCATGATGCAACGAACACTGTGACACACACTGCTCCTTGCATATGTGCATGGGATGTGCATGGGGTAGCACAATACACAGACAATAGGAATAGAGTTTGTGTTGCATTATCATATTACATTTTCTCATTTGCCTTACATTGCTCCCTACAGAGACCGTGTGGCCCTGGGAATAAATAAAACAGAAACAACTAAGATGGAAACCAGAAAAGCTAGGCACAGTGATTTGTTTTCTAATACTATAAAAAAATAAGTCATAATAAACAAAATAATAATAGAATCCCTGTGAGATTGAATTTTCACAGGCATAATTTTGGGGATGAAAATTTTCCAGTTATCCAGAATGGTATCTAGGAAATTTATATTGGAAAATATTTCTAAGTTGATGTGACACACATATACATACACACATAGCGGTGTGGGTGGGAAAATAGAGAGAGAGAGAAACAATTTAATTGCCTCAACCAATAACATATATTAAATATTAAAAGAAAAATAATATTAAAAAACCCCACCATTCTAAAATAATATTAGTAATTTTCAAAATTAAGCTGTTAAAATCTGAAATAACTAGGAAAATTTAGAACTATTGCCTGGCATCACAAAGGCAATTATAGTGTACTTGGCAAACCTTCTTGGGAAATGGATTCCATTTCTTCTCTTCCTTGTCTTGGATCACAATCATTCGTTCAACGACTGCTCAAAGTTATGACACTGCTGAAAAAATGGAACTTAACAACTGGTTCTTGGGCCTCCAGCCATTGAAATGTCCCTGCAGTCACCTAGATGGTACAAGATTATGATTTTGTAGTGAACTGCAGTCACATAATAATAATAATAATGATAAAGTTGGAAGGGACCTTGGAGGTCATCTAGTCCAACCTCTTGCTCAGGCAGGAAAACCTATACTATTCCAGACAAATGGCTGTCCAGTTTCTTCTTAAAAACTTCCAGTGTTGGAACATTCACCGCTTCTGGAGGCAGGTTGTTCCACTGGTTAATTGTTCTATCTGTCAGGAAGTTTCTCCTTAGTTCTAGGTTGCTTCTCTCTTTGGTTAGTTTCCATCTGTTGCTTCTTGTTCTGCCTTCAGGTGCTTTGGAAAATAGCTTGACTCCCTCTTCTTTGTGGCAGCCCGAGATATTGGAACACTGCTATGATGTCCCCCCTCGTCCTTCTCTTCGTTAAACTAGAGTCTAGACATACCCAATTCCAGCAACCGTTCCTTATATGTTTTAGCCTCCAGTCTCCTAATAATCTTCGTTGCTCTTCTCTGCACTCTTTCGAGAGTCTCAACATCTTTTTTACATCGTGGTGACGAAAACTGGATGCAGTATTCCAAGTGTGGCCTTACCAAGGCATTGTAAAGTGGTATTAATACTTCACGTGATCTTGATTCTATCCCTCTGTTAATGCAACCTAGCACTGTGTTGGCTTTTTTGGCAGCTGCAGCACACTGCTGGCTCATATTTAAATGGTTGTCCACTAGGACTCCGAGATCCCTCTCACAGTTACTACTATTGAGCAAAGTACCCCCTATACTATACCTGTACATTTGGTTTTTCTTGCCTAAATGTAGAACCTTACTTTTTTCACCATTGAATTTCATTTTGTTAGGTAGCACCCAGTGTTCAAGTCTGTCCAGATCCCCCTGTATCCTAAGCCTGTCTTCTGGAGTGTTGGCTATTCCTGCCAGCTTGGTGTCATCTGCAAATTTGATGAGTTCCCCACCCTTGTCCAGATCGTTGATGAAGATGTTGAAGAGCACTGGGCCCAGAACAGAACCCTGGGGCACTCCACTACACACTTCCCTCCATGTAGATGCGGTTCCATTGAGGACCACACACTGAGTACAGTCGGCCAGCTATGGATCCATCTGGTGGTGATGCTGTCTAACCCACAATTTTCTATCTTATCAAGTAGTAGCTTGATACTTTGTCAAATGCCTTACTGAAGTCCAAGTAAATTATATCCACAGCGTTCCTCTGGTCTACTAATTTTGTCACTTGGTCAAAGAATGCAATAAGATTTGTCTGGCATTATCTGTTTTTGACAAACCCATGCTGGCTTTTAGTAATGACTTGGTTTGCCTGTAGGTGTTTGCTGATTTGTTGTTTGATTATCTTTTTCAGAATCTTCCCAAGTATTGAGGTCAGGCTGATAGGTCTGTAATTTCCTGGGTCCTTTTTTGAAGATGGGAACTACATCAGCTCTTTTCCAGTCCTCTAGTAGTTCCCCAGTGCTCCAGGATCTTTGAAAAATATAGGTCAGTGGTTCTGAGATCATATCTGCCAGTTCCTTGAGAATCCTGGGGTATAATACATCTGGTCCTGGTGATTTGAACTCATCTAGGCTGGACAGGCGTTCACTTACCATTTTCTTGCCTATCTTAACTTTTATTTCTATTTTGTTTTTTATGGCACTATTTTTGATAGGTTGGTCTGTTTTTTCCCTTTGTGCAAAGACAGATACGAAAAACAAGTTAAATAGTTCTGTTTTCTCCCTGTTGCTTGTCACCTTCTTGCCATTTTCACCCACTAATGGACCAATCGTTTCCTTCACTTTTTTCTTGTTTTTTACATATTGAAAGAAGATTTTTTTTGTTATTTTTGACTTTGGTCGCAAGCCTTAGTTCATTTTGAGTCTTAGCTTTCCTCACTTCGTCTTTGTAGGCTTGGGCTATTTGCTGATATTCTGACTTAGTTATGTATCCCTCTTTCCACTTTCTACACTTGTCCTTTTTATCTTTCAATTGATCAGAGAGTTCTTTATGTAGCCATGCTGGTTTCTTTTGAGAGCTGTTATTTTTCCTCTTTGTTGGTATTGTGCTAGACTGGGCCTTTATTATCTCACTTTTCAAAATTTCCCAAGCCTCTTAAGTTGTTTTCCCCTGGAGGATTCTCATCCATGGAATCCTTCCCAAACCCTCTCTAAGTTTATTGAAATTAGCTCTCCTGAAGTCCAAGACTCTAGTTTGCCTGTGTTCTATTGCTTGTGCTTCCATAATGTTGAATTCCAATATTGCATGATCCCTTCCTCCCAAGGTTCCTATGGCTTCAACACCTTCTATCATTTCATCTCTGTTAGTGAGAATTAGGTCCCAAATGGCTAATCCCCTAGTTCCTTTCTCTACTTTTTGGAAGACAAAGTTGTCTGCTAAGTTCGTCAGGAATCTGTTTGATCTTCCACTTGGTGCAGAGTTTGTCTCCCAGTTGATGTCAGGGTAGTTAAAATCCCCCATTGCTATTGTGATGTGCTTCCTACATACCTTAGTTAGCTGACTAGCAAAAAGTTCATCTATTTCCTCTGTTTGGTTGGATGGCCTATAGCACAGGTCGGCAACCTGCGGCTCCGGAGCCGCATGCGGCTCTTTGAGCCTTCCCCTGCGGCTCCCAGCCTCCTCTGCCTTTGCAGAGAGAGACAGAGACAGAGAGAGGAATTGCGCTTCCCTGCTTCTCTCTCTCTCTCTCTCTGTGTGTGTGTGTGTGTGTGTGTTTGTGTTTTTTTTGTGTGTGTGTGTATGTAAAAGAGAGTGGACTCACAGTGTTTTCCGAGGAGCTGAAAAGCTTACTGGGCGGAGCTCCTCCCTTTGCTGCGTCTCTGCAGGAAGCAGGAAGGGCAGGAGAGAGCTAGCTAGCCCAGCTAGGCTGACTCAGGAATTCTGGGAGTTGAAGTCCATGAGTCATAAAATAGACGAGGTTGTCTACCCCTTATCTTGTTGGACAACAGCTTGAAGCTTGTCAGGTGAGCAGCATATAGGAGAGGGGGGGAGAAAGAGAGAGAGGGAGAGAGAGAGGGAGAGAGAGAGAGAGAGAGAGGAAAGAGAGAGAGAGAGAGAGAAAGAAAGAGCGGGGGAAGAGGAGTGGCAGGCAGACCAAGGGCAGATAGAGAGGGAGGGAGGGAGAGAGACAGAGAGAGAGAGAGACCCTTTTGACATCTAAAATGAAGATAACACTGCATATATCCTTTTTTTACCTGTGTGTGTATGTGTGTGTGTGTGTGTGTATATATATATACATACATACATATACATATATATACACACACACACATGCATACACACACAAACACACACACACCTATAATAAAGGTAAAAAAGGATATATGCAGTGTTATCTTCATTTTAGATATCAAAATGGTTTTGCGGCTCCCAGTGTTTTGTTTTTGGTGGGAAACGGGTCCAAGTGGCTCTTTAAGTGTTTTGGGTTGCCTACCCCTGGCCTATAGTATACACCTATGGCCATGTCATTCTCCCCCCTTTATATTGACCCATATACATTCAGGACAGTTTTCATCATTGTTGTGCTCTATTTCTGTAGAAATGTAGTTATTTCTTATATAGAGAGCAACTCTACCTCCTCTTTTATTTGGTCTATTTCTTTTAAATAATTTAAATCCCTCTAGCTGTGTGTTCCATTTGTGGGTTTCATCCCACCATGTTTCCATAATGGCAACAATATCATATCTGCCCTCATTAATCTGAATTTCTAGTTCACCCTGTTTGCTGTTCATAGTCTGTGCATTTGTGTATAGACATTTGAGTCCTTTATGACCGACCCTGTGTTTACTTCCTACATAACTGTGTGGTGCCTGAGTTCCCCTAATGTCTTACTACCTATTTGGTTAGTGCACTTTGTGTGGCACTCGCTATTAAGAGCTTGATTTTGCTTGACAGCAAGGTTGATGTTCTTGTCTACACACACATCTATGTTACATGCACTGATAGCCCTATAATTTTTAGATTGCTGGGGACAGGGATGTTCTGTATCAGTTAGCTCACTGTCCCCGCTGTTTAGTTTAAATAATCATGAGTATCAATGTTTCTTGCCAGTTTCCCACAAAGTCAATGGGAAAGCTGGCAGAAAGTCAGAGGTTGTGATCATATTTGAATGAAGCTGAAAGCTTTTCTTTTAGATTTGATTGACAAATAAATTGGGGGGGGGGAAGAAAAGCAGCAAAGGCCTCACTCTCAGCAAAGACCTGGGTGAAGTGCCAGGTCTTCAAGGCCAGTCAAAACATCAGCAAGATGGAGGCTGTCCAGATCTCAGGGGGAAGCTTATTTCAGACGGCAGGCACTGCTAGAGATGGTAGTCTTCTGGGATCCCAATTTATGATGTTGTTTACTGTGGTGTTTCTCAATCTTGGAATCTTTAAAAGGTGTGGACTGAAATTCTGAGAGTTGCAGTCCGCATCTCGTGAAGTTGCCAAGGTTGAGAAAAACTGGTTTAATGGAGGCAACCTGCCAGATCAAATTGGTCAGGCAGATACTATGGGAAATAGTGGTCCCTCAATTAGCATGGCCCTATGCCATGTATGGACCAGCTACCTTTTAAATATAGATTTTTGAGTTTTTACTTGTAAAAAGTATTATGGTGTATTTTTAATTCTTTTCAAATAAAGCACTCATTACTAAGTTGCTATACTATATATCCAGTATTTCTTTTCAGAAATAGATGCACACTGCCTAATCAAAAGAAAATGTGATAAAGTTACAACATTATTTTTCTTACTGGTCCCAAAAAAAACCAGATAAAAATTAAATGTAGGCTAGTGTCACTCACACAATAAGCAAATAAAACATTTACTTTAAGAACAAAGATACAGACTATCATTCATAACAAAACCATAAAGATCAAGTTATTTGGGGAAGTAAAAGGAGGGGAGTGAATGAAAAAAGGGGAAAAAAAGAAGTTTGCATGTTTGTATGGGTACACACATCAATTTTGTAACTGAAGAACTTGCCCATCTCCTTTGCCAAAGAATAAAAATGTTCTTTCACTCAGTCAAATGCTATAGCAAAGGAACAAACAAACCCACCAACCTGAGATTACTGAGGCTGCCCTTTAAAACATTGAACAATCTCCAGATAATAGGTTGTAGCCTGTTACAAATCCAGATGAACACATAATAAGTTACAGGATTGCAATAAAAATAAAACTGCAAGGATAGAGTAAGCTTAATAAATTCATAATGGTAAACAGTTTTTCAAATAATATAATACCTGCAAACATAATCTGCACTACTGCCCATAAGGAAAAACTCATTTTGACAATATAAATATTTGCCTGCAAGTCCCAACTGATTTGTCAGCAACTGTGTTAATGTGCTAGGAATATTAATGTATTGATTTTCAGAATGCTTTTATTCTCACTTCAATATTTCAAGCATCTCAGCTGCTGTCCCTGAACAATAAAATGACATAATTACTTCTGCAGAAAGGTTTGTCATAATCCAATGTCTGATTTATACTTTTTTCTTCTAATCATAATATCTGAAAAACTAACTTTGTGTAGGAACAATTGAAAACATAAAACAGAAAGCTCACATGGCAGGGAGGAAATAGAGGTGGCACGATGCGGCAGTAGATTGATGCATATTTTTTCTTCAGTGTTTTAAAAATGAACAACTGAAAGGCAAGTATTTTTTTCAACCAGCAGAGACATAGCTCCAACTGCTCCAACTTCTCAGCATGAATTTCTATAGCTTCTATAACCCATCACTGCAGTAATAACTTATATTTTACTGGGTCGCAAGTTGTTACAACTTCTCAGCCTAAAAAGCTACACTCTACTATAATGCAGGCAGTGAACTTTAGCTTCCAATTATCAGAAAGTCTCACACAAAACAAAAATTCTAAATAAGTATATGAAGAGGTAGAATAGTTACATTTATTGTGCTTGGATTAATAAATGGGCAAAACACAGCCATTATGAACATGGTAAAAAAAACACATGGATAGCCATGTATAAGTGTCATTTAACATTTATAGCTTGCATAAAAAAATAAAAATACTATTGGTATATTACAAATATTCTTTTAGCTTTTGTTTTGCAATAGTATTCATATCTCACACCAAGAATAATTTTGATTGTCACCATGTCATAATTAACCCCTCTGCATTTATCCCAAATTATAATATAGTTATTCTGAAAATCTAAGTCTCTTTTGAACCTCAGATTTCATGATTAACCACAAAGTTCCCTTATAATTTCAATATAAATGTCAGTTTCCAGAAGCATTGGTATGGCCATTACCATAGTACTGTATCAGCCCAACCAGCACAGTCAATTTGGAGATATTTTTTCTCCCTCAACACGGTTATTACTTTTGTAACATATACAAATATTCTGTTGAACTATCAGAATAAAACAAAAACTTCTAGATCAAAAAATGGATTTAACAATCAAAAGACTTATTGTTTAGCCTTGGAAACACAAAGATATGGTTTCAACCATTCAAAGTTTGCAGAATTTATTAATATATATTAACTATAGATTATTGTAATGGATCATGGCCACAGATGATAATATAAATTTTGTATGTTTGTGTTATTTACTTTTTTCTTCTTTTATAACTTTAAGTATTTTTTTGTCTGTATGTAGTTAATAATAAAAAAAGAACAAACCAGAGAAACAACCACAGTGCATTCTCTAAGTATGTAGTTATAAGTGAGCACCACAGAATTCAATAGATGTGAATACAGGCCTAGGCATATGTTTGCAATTTTGCAGATATTGATGAATTGGACATTGTGCAGAGCCATTTTGGAGAAGAGTGAAATAAAAACACCAGTAATAAAATTATACAGTGTTGCTCTTTTGAGCTGCTATAATATATAGTAGATATCTTATTTGAAAAGACTCTGATGTTAGGAAAGATTGAAGGAAAAGGAGAAGGGAATGGCAGAGGATGAGATGATTAGATAGTGTTGATACAATGAACATGAACTTGGGCAAATTCTGGGAGATAGTGGATGATACACAGATCTATCTTTCATTGAAGTCATAGAAAGTAAACCAATCCATGGAACTTTACAAGTTCTCCTTCCTCCAACTTCCCAATGAATTGCAATACAAAAATAGTTTTACTGCTTTCTTTTTAATGAGGAGTTTATCATTTTTGTATTGTTTTAAATATATACTATGTTTTTAATTACTGTAAGTAATTTGAGTAAACTTTACTCAAGGACTTTGTTTACATTTGAATCAGCTAATAACTTGGAGGAGTCCCTTCATATACACTGATTTGAAAGAGAGCCTGCTTTATTAGACTGCACAGTCAAAAAACATCAGCATCCTATAAAATGTATTCTTTAATACTTTATAATTCATTGTTTTATAATAGATTCCATGCCTTAAACCATTTTTTAAAGATAGCCACCTATTGAGATAATAAAGAAATATCTAGAATATCTCCTGAACTTTGAATTAGAGTCTACAGAAGAACCTAATTTCATACTAAAACCCAGACAACAAAAAATAGTGCAGAGGGAAAATATTTTTCCCCATATAGATTATCAAAAAAATAATTTAAAATTGAATAAAAAAGGAGAAACAGTAGTGATAATATCTGAATGGTAGGTGTTGTGAAAATTGTGCTGCGAAAATTAAAGTACTAGTTTGTACTGCAGCCATAAATTACTAAACTAATTATCTAGTAGCAGGCATAACTGAATCATTCAAAGGAGTAATTAGCAATCAGACATAATGAGTACTGCTCCAATTTCTTGTCATACTGTATTTAGCTTCAGTGCAGCCTAGAGGATCTGAATTATTTCCTCTCTTTCTCTAAAGGCATCTGCTATATTGAGTGCATCAGCCCATATTATTACTCTCAGTAGATTAATTCTTCACTGGACTGCACACTCCTGATTTCTTCTGTCAAAGGCTCTTCAGGTCTCTGGAGCCCTTTTAAATGTGCACCATCCTTAAAACAACAAAACCTACTTTCCTTGAGTTTAACTATGATTTACCAGATATTGAAATATTGTAACTTTTACTAAACTTACTTCAGTGTTGTATGAAATCCAATTAATGTCAGTAGCAAGCCGTATAGCACATTTAATCAAATAATTAAAAAATGTAACCAATGTTTTTAAAATACTTATAACTTTTCATGAATATATCCATACAGCAGTGAACAGGAATATAAACATATAACATTGTGTATATTGAAAAATAGTGTTGGATAATTCAAAAATAAAAACAAAATATATAATTCATAGACTTAAAGAGTTATTTTGGCCCATTTTAGCTACCCAATCCAACCCACCCCTACACACAGAGAGAGCATCTGTACAGAAATTTCAAATAAACCTTGGTCAAAATATAGTTGTTCAGCCATCACATGAATACATCCATCGCAGTTAAGCTATCACCTCTCTTTACAATTGGTTCAAACTGATTTTTCCCTTAAAATTCCAATGGAATCAACCCTCCTATAATTTAAATCTATTATCCTGTGTCTTCCATTTTTAATTAGGGAAGGACAGAGCTTCATCTTATTTCTTGAGACCTCTTTTTTATGTATTTGAAGTTATCAATCTTTTTGAGATTAAATACTCCCTCTTCTTTCAATATCTTCATAATGCTTAGAGTTTAGTCCATAATAATCCCTGTCACAGTTTTCTGAACTTGTTCCAGTTATTGGGATGTACATCATGGAAATTGTACATATGTTAAATTTAAGTTAGCTATTTTCCAGCCTATAGATTAACTGGATTGGATGCCATCTTCAGAAATGAGACAAAGTATTTAGCAGAGAAGAACAAGGAGTGACTTAATAGCATGATAGTAGTACTTATGGGACAGTCAGAGAAAAGAGGGAATTGACCTATACTCCAAAAAACCTGAGGGCAGGACAAGAAGTAATGGATGGAAGATTATTAAAGACAACTCCAAAACAGAATTAAGGAAAAATTTCCTGATAGTGAGATTAACTAATGGAACAGCCTGCCTCCAGAAGTTGTGGGTGCTCCATCACTGGTTTTTAAGAAGAGACTGGACAATCATTTGTCCAAAATGGTACGGTGTCTGCTCTTGAGCAGAGGGTTGGACTAGAAGACTTTCAAGGTCCCTTCCAACTCTGTTATTTAAATGGTTTGTCGGTTCTGTGGGATATATTCTTTGTGTATAGATAGGCACAAATAAGTCTTAATATGCTTACTGGTACTGCACTGTATCAAGCTATTAGGTATGTACAAGTGTTTCAAAAACTGAAGAATTATCTTCCAAGCTTTCTATCAGCTTCTCCTGTAGATCAGATCAGAAAATAATTTCCATAGGTAATCCTGTAACTCTGCTTTATTAATCTAAATTCTAATAGAACCTTGAAATTCCCCCCCAAGGTTATTCCACAGTTTTCAATATATAGGTATGACCAGAACACTTCAGGAGATACTTGGAGGAGTTGCATCAGTCTTCAAGTGGATGCTTCTTGTTTTCAAGGAGAATATCTAGAGCAGGGATTCCCCACCGGGGGTGCTCGCATCCTCTGGGGGTACGAGATGACATCCCAGGAGGTGCGAAAACTTGGGCATTCAAAAGTATAGTGTATATGCATAATTTGTTGCCGTTATTTTGAACTTTTACAAGGGGTGTGAGAATATATCAGAAACATTCTAGGGGTGTGGGGTATAGAAAAGGTTGGAGCCGCTGATCTAGAGGGTAGAAAGACTTCAGTAATAGCTACAAGCTACGGTTAAATCATTACCATTGACAAGTTATTCTTATTTTATTTTAAAGAATTCTTCTGGAAGGAGGTCAGCTTCAATGTTCTTAGCAATTCCTCCTAATTTTAACTTCAAAGTAAACAAAGTAAAGGCAGCAATATTCTTCCATGAATTAACAAAACATTGACTTAATCACTTGATTTCTATGTCCAGAAATTCCCATTTCTCTGTCACAATAGGTTTGTGGTTCATATTCAAAATATATAAAACCATAAATATTTTAATGTTTAAAACAATCTAATATTTCAAAAGATAGTTTGAATTTCTATCATCCAGAATCAATGTATTATACATTTGTGGGAGATACTTAGGAAAGAATTTCTGCAGATATATTTTCCACTACTGTAAGTGCAAACAACCTATAGTCCATGGCCCCCAAACACCTCTGGCCCCATTTCTGCAACTTATAAAACATCCTCAGATTGCATCTCAGAAATTTGCTAGGAAAAATATTGATATTTGGTAAAATAATTTTACTGAGTTTTGGTTAAAGTACAAAGCAAACCAGGACATAAAATCTTAACGTACCTATTTAAATGTCACAAATCCCAGCTATTACAAGCCTTAATGTACCTATTTAAACTTCACAAATCCCAGCTACAACCAATCCAAATAAATGAAAGACACTTAAAAGCTAAAATTTAAGTTACCATTTCTTCTCTTTCAAAAAACATTCATTCAGTTTTACATCACTCAGAATCCTATTCTATATTCTAATTTATAGAATTTCTGTATCTTATATTTCCTATAATCTTCATGAGAATTAGAGGATAATATAAATTTAAAGTTACAGCATAATTTTTGTTATATAATATTAAGAGTAGGAGGCACTAGTACTGTGGTGGATTCCCAGGACAGAGGGGCTGCATTCCAGAAGGCAAAAACCACAATGAACCATAGAAAGTTTGGCCATGAGAAAGAGAGTTAAAACTGCTCCTCCCTAGTGATTCCCAGAGTATACCTATAGTGATGCAAATAGTTGCTTCAGTTTGGCCAGATTTCTGTCTATAGGTAAGGACCATAAAGGAAACAACACAGAAGTAACTCCAGGTTTCTCTCTGGGTTGGAGGGTTGAGGAGGGGGGCATGACATACTGTATACTGATAAAACAAAAACAGGAAATAAAGACTATTTATTACCTGCCTGTTGTCACCAAGATGCTTACATCTGACTACACTCCATTTTGTATCTGCTGCAATATGATAAAAAGAATGAAAAGGCTATGTGCATTGAAACAAAGAGGCCAAGGGCTTCTTATCTCTCAAGGCTGGCAGCTCAATACACAATGAGACTTCCTTGGGAGAAGCAGCAGGAAGAGATTAACATGACTAGTAAAGAAATTCAACCTTGCAGATTAATTTTTACAATAGATTTTTCTAATAACAACATGAGCTATGGTCTCACCTCTAAGCTGCATGCAAGCCTTGTTGCATGCAAGTCTACAAATGCAGAAAGTTGTATTTCTAAGCCAGATTAAAGCAATAGGGATAATAAAATATACTTGCCTGCTGTTGGTTGTCTGAGCTCTTAATTGTTTGAGGAACCTCCTGCCAAGCTCCTGGGAGAAGAGATAGTGAAATTTTCTGAAGAACAGACTTTCCAGGTATTTAGGCATTTGCTTGCTATGTAGCCTCCAGTTCCACTGGTCAGCACTTTGTAACTGATTCAGAGGTCTATACTTTAGTGGTGCAAACCCTGATTTAGTATTATATTTAGAAACATAAATGGAGGTCTCTCCTCTGTTTCTCTGCTGAAGACAAGAATATTTGTATTGCTTCTACTGTATTTACATGGATTACCTGATGCTAACATTTAATGAAACCATGGGTGAAAGGGTGAAGCTGGGCTGTAAAGTCTCCCACCTTTATACCCTCTGTATGTCAGCTCCAACTGTCCATTTATTAACGTACAATGTTTGAACAAATTCTCTGCCTGACTTGTCTCACAAAATGGTCCTTTATGACGATATCCTTCCCCAAACTGGCTAATCAGAACAAAATCATTCCACTCCCATATCTTCCTCATAGAATTGAAAATCTAGTATCTACTAATGAACTCTGCAGCCACTTTGCTTCAGCTCGTAAATCTCTGTTGCTGTTGCTCTCCTGGTCAAATCATCAAGTGAAGCGCTAAATCTTTGCATGATAATTTGGCTGCCTCTTCCTTCAGTAAACTCAGAACAGAAATCACCTGGAGTGATCTGTAAGAAATTCTGCTGGTTAACCCATCGTAATCAATTCACACTGAATCATGGCAATCGTAAACTGCTATTTGTAAAACTTCTATGTAAGCAAAGAAATAATTGGTTGAACTACATGCTATCCACTCCAGCATCAGGCAAGCCTTACTCTAGTTATGCCACAGCATGGCACACATTTGTTGTGTATATCCACATGCTGTTGATGTTGTAATTATATTTCAGCAAGTCATTCTGCAGACAGTGTGGGTATCCCTAGGATCTAATGACAACTTCAGGATCATATATTTAATATAGTTAAATATAGTTAAGAAATAATAAAGGAAAAAATAACAATAGCTCAACCCTGAGCTAGATGTAGTCTCTTCTATTGGAACTTTTCAAAAAACTTTGTGTAAGAGAGTCTGTTTCCCAATCAATATTGTGGAAATCAGTACTAATTATCTCCTATATAGATACTGACTTGTATGATGGTGTTATAACAACTCTACATTATCTTTCTGTGACCTTATTTCATCCCTATAATTTTTATAATAAGGTTCAAAGTATGGGATTTATTAAAGCAATAAAATGTATATATGCAAATGACAATATACTTAAGTCCTAAAAGGTTTAGCATTTAGGCTTATAGAACATCCCATAGTATTTTATAGCACTCTCTGGATAGTTTACAAGGTCGAAGCATTATTTACATATTGCCCCTAACAATCTGGATCCTCAAAAGGATGACTGAGTCAACCTTGAACCCTGTCAAGATCGAACTCCAGATTGTGGGTAGAGTTTGCCTGCAATACTGCACTTTAACCACTGTACCACCAGGACTCAAGGTTGCTAGTAGGCAGTGAGGTTCTGGATGTTGATAAACTTAGATGTTGGTAAACAAGGGAACAACCATGATAACATGAGATTTAATCACAGGAAGGACATGTTTATCTAAGCATGAGGTATACATATTAAATGGGATAGCACTTCATCTAAAACATCAGATATAATCTTGAAGTATACTTAAAAGGGCAAAAACCAAGCCTTTCCAAAGACTTCTTGACTGTTTCAGCTGCATGCTTTCTTAAGGATAAGATCTGACTATTTCAATATGTTTCACTATATGATTAATCCATAGATCATCATTAATTGTGACCTAAATGGGTCTGTAATTTTAAAAAGTTTGAATACTACACTGCACAAATGTGATGACTAGAATTTTGTCAGAAGTATCTTTTGTCAATCACATAATTTCATTAAATTCTAGATTGTTTCTAGGCACAAGTCAAATAATGGTATTGACCAACAAAACTCTAAAGTACTTGGAGCAGAATATTGGAATAATCTTTTCTTCTATATGATATGAACCTATCCATCATTTGTAATTATTTCCAAACTCCAGAAATCCACAGGCTTTTATAATCTGTTCACCATATAGCTACAGAGTAGCATATGCATTCTGATGGACATATCAGGCTCAAATTGGAGGGATTGAAGTTAAATCATTAGGTAATTTGAATAGAATTTATGAGACAGATTAGCTTAAAATAAAAGGGAAGACAGATTAACAGCCAGAAAGAGCCAAAAGGCTTTTTGTACTGGCTTTTTCTCAAACGTTCTGCTAGAATATGGCTATATTTTAGAAAATTTTGTATTAGAAGTTCAAGTAAATTCCATCCAAGTTATTCTTTAATATGCACCCCTTATTTTCAGGTAAGAATGTACTATATCTGATATATAGCAGGGATCCCCAACCCCTGGTCCGTGGACCGGTACTGGGCCATGACGTGCCAGAAATCGGGCCACGCAAACAAATAAAGTCCCATCCGTGGGATGCAGGCAGTACATGAAACCACGCCCCCTCCAGTCCACAGAAAAACCTCTCTCCATGGAACCAGTCCCTGGTGCTCAAAAGGTTGGGGATCTCTGATATATAGGATACAAAATAAGAAAAAAAAGCTTTAGGTCTTATAAATATTAACTAAAGGATTGCTTATAATACAGCATTCACTTGGGATCCAATTTTTTATTAAAAAAATGCTGACATCAAGATTTCATTACACCAACCTCCTGATTTTTAAAATATAAGAGGAAAAACAGCGCTAACTGTATTCTCTTTATCTCTGCTGAAAAATATTTCTCTGATTTGTTTTCTCCCAGCTGTACCCAAGGCAACTTCAAATATTTTAGCTTTCAGAAATGCTGAATTCATTTAATCAAGTGTGTTGGACAAAAAGTAGATACAGCAATCATGTAATTTACAGAAATAGTTAACTCACTGTTGTATTAATCAAATTACTTAGGGACTTGCAGCAATTAAAATCTTTCTTAATGCTGCAGGTAAAAGCAAATGCAGCACTATTTTAAAGTAATTTTTTTCAGCTGTTGACATAACACTTTTTTAATTCTACAAGGGACTTGGATTCAAGTACCCACCAGTAAAATGAGTTTGTGTAAGGAGTTCTTATATTCTTCTCTGAGTATCAGACCTTACAGAATGTTTCTCAATGTTCAACTCACAATGCTAAATTATGTGGACTCTGGTATATAAAACTCAAGTGCAGAAGAGGAAGTTTTCAGGCAGACATACTTTCTGAAAAATTGTTAGGTAAAAAGCAAGTGGAGCTAATAGGATTGGGATACGTGATGAAATTATGAGACATAAAAAATGTTCCCATTAATGTAACAATAAAGATAGCAGAATAAAAAAATGCTGATTCCCCAATATTTGTATTTAATCTTCATTGTTAATGAAAACTGAATTGTGAATCAGTTATATAAATTAATTATCATATAAACAGATAACAGAACTAAGCCAAAATGAATTGGTCAAGAATTATTTTTCCTGACCAAACAAGAAAAAAACCCTTAAAATTATTGTACGTGTTCATGAAACATACTGATTTATGCAACGGTTAATTATACATCTTTAGTGACAATTCAGAAAAAATCCTACAGAATTATTTAGTCTATAATTATATCAGTAGTATTAAATAGCACTGCAACTATTTCATTATAAATAAATATGTTAACAATGTGGTTTTTACTTTTGCATGAATAAAACATATACTTTACTATTTATTTAATTGTTGATATATCTATTTCAGAACTTTATTGAGTCTCTTGCTATATTTTGTACTGAGCTTTACCTAGCTTACATCTATACAATAAAAAAATAGGGCATTCCAGGTAGGAGGTAAAAATTAATTGAATCTGTCTGCAGTAAAAGATAGGGACATGTACATGCAATTTGAGCAGCTGAATCTAATTAAAATGTTTCTTTTTTATGCTGTTAGTGTTGGAAATTATAATACAATGAAGTTAGATTTAGAAAGATCTTCAATTTAGCATTGTGACTATATCTGAATAATGCCTTAAAGTATTATTCTTGCTTTTGTTTAATTCCCAAGAGAGACACACAATTTTGATGGATTGAAGCACCTTTGTCTCAATATAGAGTAGAGATAAATCAGAATGAAAGTTGACAGTAACCCTCTTCAGTCACTGCTTTTATTAGTTACAGATCATGTGTAAAGCTATGCAACTATTTAAAATATTATACAGCTTACCACTAAATTTCCTTCTGAAGGTAGATATATTGGGGAGAATAGCAACAGGACAAGATTGTATGTGCAGGCTTATTCTCTATCCATTCAAATCCTGCCATGTATTTAGGTTAAAGTTTCAAGTAGGCTATAGTCAAAAATAATTACACAACCATGTTGAACAAAGAAGACAAAAAAATGCTGTATGTCTAAACTATTAGTACTCAGAAGTATTTCCTAGAGTGGAGTAAATTCTACAAATTGCATAGATCAAGGCATTTGTTTACATTATATAGTCAAATTAAGCTCAACAGAATTTATTCCAAATAATTACAAACTTGCACCTGTACGGAAGTTATATACTTTTCTCTGAAACCAAGATCCATTTTAATATCCATGGACATATGTATGCAACTCTGTCTTTGATCTTATGTCCAAGTAAACATGAACAATATTTGGCAGCAGATGCCTTCAATTAATTCAGCGGTTCTCACCTTTTTAATGCTGTGACCCCCAACTGGTCGTAAGTCAAGGACTAAACAACAGGTTGTAAGTCGAGGACTAAACCACTCGTAAGTTGAGGACTATCCAACCGGTCATAAGTAGAGGACTTTCCCTGCCCGGGAGTGCCGCGCATGCGTGCTGCCGCCACCTGCGCCGGCCGAGGCGTAGCTGGCAAGCGGCAGAGATGGAGCAGGCCGACCACCAGCTGGCCCAACCTGCCAGGCCCCACACGCGCCAGCAACCCTCCCTGCGTCCGCTGGCTTCCCACCTCCCACCCCACTTACATTTTTAGTAGTTGCTCAGCAGGGAGGGGTGGAAACTTCCAGACAGCTCGCCTTCGCTGCAGACAACTTTCAGCACCGTTTGCAGAATGGGACTTTTTGCGGGCTCAGCAGGGCAGAGACAGCCTGGCAATTCCTATTGGCTTTTGAAAGCCAATAGAATTAGACTCTATTCAAGAGAGTCTATTCTATTGGCTTTCAAAAGCCAATAGAGTAAAAGGGAGTAGCACAGCTAAGGAAAATGGGGGGGGGAATGGCGGATTGCATTGTTTGGCGACCCCCGTGAAATGGTCGTTCGACCCCAAATGGGGTCCCGACCTACAGGTTGAGAACCACTGAATTAGTTCATTTAAATTGCACTGATTCCCATAAAGTCTTCTTCTAACTTTTGAAATAAACATGGTTGCAATGCAACATCTTCAAATTATGAATGGGGGGGGGAGAGGAAACTCAGGTTTGGGATAAAATACAGGAAAAACTATTAAAGTAGAATATCTTTTTTAACAATGGGATTAACATATCAATGGGATTCAGGATTTTTAGGAGATTCCTTAAGTTCTCTTTGAATGATCAGTATATATTTAAGATCATATTGTGTAAATTGGTTGGCTTTCTTCTGCTTTAGTTTGACACAGAACTTGAACAGGTAGTCTTTGCTTAGCAATCACAACTGGGACCAGTAACTTGGACATTAAGTGAAGTAATCACTAAGTGAAAATCACATGACTGTGATTCTGCTTCCCAGCTCAAAACTGCCAAGAACAATCAGTTCACACCATTTGGATTTTGTTTGCATTGTACCCAGCACAGGAAGACTTGTATAATGCAAAAGTATATTTATTCAAAGCTAGAATGGAAGTTTTTAATTCAACTGAGTAGAACACAAAGGAAAAAGAGCATAACCGTCATATTCCCATAAAAAGAAATGTTATGATTTTCTGTTATATTTAATTGGGCCACCTAATGAGGCAGAGGCAACTTCAGCTGTTCTAAAGAGTGTAACATTTTCTTTTTCCTCTTCTGTTTCTATGTCACACTTTGATTAGATGCAAGCAAGTGTTTCCTCTCTTGCTTTCTCAAAACAGTGACTTTTTTAAAAGAGAAATTGCCAATATTGATTTTTTATGTTTTTTTTCTCAGCTAAAAATTAATTACCATCACAGTTCTGATTCCCCATTACAGAACTGACCATCACCAATAGTCACTAAAGGGAAAAGCACTTCATATGATACTTCGGCATTCATAATGGCTTTTTGTATAGCTGGATAAACTTTAAAAGCTCTTTAAGATAAACCATTTTTGACCTAACTACTCTTCAAACCACCTCTGTTTATGCTAAATGTAGATAGCATACTATTCATAATTTCAGCAGATAGTAATGCTGGACCTTGTTTTTAAATATTTCTTCCAATTATAGGAGATAAATATATACTAATCTCTAAAAAATCTATTCACTTTTTATAGAAAAAAAATATAGTTGGAATGACAAACTAAAGGATTTCCGCAAATAATAGTAACTATAAGCCCCAAATCAAGCATCACTTAATATCTCTTGCAACCTTTCATTTTCTGATTTCCATTTATTTTCTACCGTTTTTGAAACTACTCTCCTCTGCTAATTATCATCAAAACAAATTTGCTTTCAACTCGATCAATTCACAAACTCATCAATTCAACAAACTCATCATTTACAAAATGCAGATTGGAAAAAAAATGCATGAATTGACTTGGAAGCTTCAATGAGCAATATATTTTGGGAGCCTGAGAAAAGAGTCCATTGATCTGGGGAGTTCTTTACTTATGTAGTTCCTTGTTTTGTATATTAACATTTTCCTTTCATGGAAATATCAGATGATATAACTTTGATCATAACAGCAAAGATGCACTATGTGTAAAAATACAGATTCTGATTCTTTGTGACAACAGCAGTTTGTTGGCAACACATTATTTATAAATGAAGCTGTAATTATTGCCTGGGAGTATTAATAAGGCAAATTCCCAAAAGAAAAACACAGAACAAAAGAACATACAATTTAGCTGGGAAGGTTCAAAGGAGACAGTTCTGAAAAAAGCAAACTGAAGAACTGGAGGAAATAAAAACTTTCTTGTATTTCAGGTCACAGTGATCTGTGACCAAATTAGTAGCATACGAAGCATACAGGTACTTTTGATACATATAGCACTATGTATTTTGAATATTAGTAGATTATAACCTGCAGATAATTAAATTATCCTTTTTTTTGTAATAAGAAAAAATACTTTTTTCTGTTTTAGGAGGAACTGTCATTAATATGTTATATATTTTGTTTCTATTTATTTTGAATTTTAGAAGTTTATAGCCTGTGGATAATTAAATTTCCTTTAAGATATTATTTCTTTTTGTTGCATGATCTTTTAAGGTGATTTAAAAGGAATTATCATTTATATATAGATTCACTTGACAAAAACAGTTGTAATAAATAAAATATATGAGTGAAAAAATACTATAATTTCAGCAAGGTGGAATATAAGATGAGTGGGCATGAAAGAGTAGCATAAGCTTTAGCCAAAGGATCATAAAGGGTTGCAAGACTGTGAAGTTCTTTCTTCAACTTTCTCTTCTGCTGAATCTTTCATCTTTCTACTTTCTTGAAAGTATATAGTGTACAGCTATAGCCATTTTAATACAAAAAATGCTATTTTTTCTCCCCCCAAATTTAAAATGGTAGTTAGAAAAAAACTATAAGCCCTAGCAAGTAAAGGAAGAAAAGTTTGGAGAGTTAAGGACAAGAAAAGATGGACACACAAACAGATAAATAAATAAACTGAGCCAAGTCAACTTCAATGACTCCCCAGTCATTAAATAAGAAATAGAACTTGTTTCAAGACTAGCTCCTACTGTGCTATTGCGGTCCGGTATAAAGAAAACAAACTAACAAATTAGTATTTTATGTTTCTTGTGCTATGTTTGCTAATATCCACTTCCAAGGGCTTCTTGGTATACTATGCCTATGTATCACAAGGATGACACTAGGGAGATTGATTAAAATATGGTAATTATGGAATTTTGATATTTCTTTTTGCAACTGTTAACAATTTCCATGTATCTTTCAGATATGTTAAATAACAATTTCTGGAATTTCCAGCCAATATGGATAAGCTACTTAAGAAATAGGAAGAAGAAATGCATCTTAAATGTCACATGTCATCTGCAGAACTTGGTTTTTTTCAGTTTTATCAACACCTACAAGGAAGTGGGTTGACTACTTCAAGGTAACATTGGAATATCAATTTGTTAACATGACAATGCTATAGTTTCTTAAGAAAAACATGATATACTATAATTCAATTTGACAGAAAGCTCAGATGATAAAAATCCAATTACGAGCTGTTGGGTATGATGACAAATTATGTAAATATTCGGCTTGACAGATCATAAAAACACTTTGGCGGTAACTGACTAGATCTTCCTCCCCATGGAAGTGTCAGACATGGGAATAATTTTAAAAATCCTTTACCACTAAAACATATCTGACAGGTCTTTAATATATTATATACGTCCTACATGGTATAAAATATACAACAATAAATTATGCAGAACTGAAATAAAATATTAGTATTTACTCCATCTAGTTCATTTCAATTAAATGACATTGCAGCCCTTCTTTATTTTTTCTTTTTGTAATTGCAAAGGATAATGAAATTCGTGAGAACTTAATTTCCAGGGTAAAAAAAGACAAACTGAAGACGACTCAGCTAATAGTGGAGCCAATGACTACAACAGAATGAAAAGCTGGTGAGCAAATTGACTCTTCTTAATTCTTCCCTGGACAAGAAGAGGATTTGAAAATTACCCACAAGTGTTCCAGACAGTAATCTTGATGAGGCAAGACAGCGGTCTCCAAAGAGTTTAGAACTCTGGGAAATGAGAAAAACTCAAACTGTAGTCAGTGCCTTTATGGACACTAAGTTCATATACTTTTTTTTCTAATCATTTTAGGAAATTCTTTTCAGTTATCGGGCAGCTTTTGATAGACAATTTTTATACCATTGAGCAAGTTTCTTTCAATCTTTAATAAAATAACTTTTAAAAATAAGTTTAAGGAGATATAATATATATATATATATATATATATATATATATATATATATATATATGTAGGTCTTTGGTTGTTCGGGTTTTCTCCCGCGTAAAATTGGAAGTGTCTTGGCGACATTTCGACGAAGTCCCATTCGTCATCTTCAGGCTGGTATTTTCAGCTTCGTGCTTTGAGCAGCAACGGAACGTCGCCAAGACACTTCCAATTTTACGTGTGAGAAAACCCGAACAACCACAGACCTACATACAAATACCCGCGAAAACCTCAGAAAACATATATATATATATATATATATATATATATATATATATATATATATATATATATATAAAAACTTTTATATATATATATATAAAACTTTTTAAAAAATAAATGGCAAAATAGTGATTAACATGTTGATTCTGGAAAGTTACAAACAGACTAAGGATCTGGATGGATTTGAAATAAGATTTTGAAATTAATTATAGGAATCTTTCCCATGAGAAAATGCAGTTGTTTTGAATTCTTTAAAAACTGATAGCATGGGACCTTGAATGTTGGCCACTAGAAGGAGTCAGAAGAAACTAAAGATTAAAATTAAAGGAGAAATTTAAATTTGATTTATTAACATGGAATAGATCAAAATACTTTAGTATTTAATATACTGAAATATATTTATTAACAATGGATCCTCCTTTAATTTTAAGAGTGTCTTATCATTATTTAAAAGATGTTACAGAAGAGGAACGAGTTTTACAGAATAAGAGATTGATCTGAAAGTGGAATTAAAAAATGAAAGACTATAAAAATGATATGCAAAAAGATGCTACACTGGATAGACAAATGAAACTCACTGACATCTTAATAATTAAAAGGCATATACAAATAATAAACCAAAAGTGTGACCTAGATAACATTCTTATATTTGATTTAGATTTGTTAGAATTTTGAAAGATTTTGTAAGAAGAGACAAAGAAAAAATGAAAAGAAATAAAATTCTTGAACATTATTTGAAGGCATTAAACTTCAAGATGGTTAAAAGTAAAAGGAAGGAATATAAAATTGGTTTATTTGATCAAGGTTAAAATAGATGTTATTTCTGATAACCTTTAATGGATTTTTGCTGACAAGGGCTGAATGAGGAAGTTATATCATTTGTTCATAGATAAGAGATATGTGAAGAAAGATTATTTGTTATATTTTAAGAGAAGGGGCATTGTCTTACCTGAACACCTTTTCTCAGCATAATGATGGAAAATCCACGAGGTTGTCTTAACCTTCCTGCTCAGATGAGACTAAGTCTAGAAAGTTGCCATGCCTCTTGCTGGGCTAGATTAACCCAGTTTTTGACCAAGGCGAAGCAACCGATGATAGTGTTGGCTCCTCCTATCCCTGACACAGGACCAGACGGCCCTTAAAGGGTGGGTGTGGATTCTCCATCATCATGCTGAGAAAAGGCTTCAGGTAAGACAATGCCCCTTCTCCAGCATGACTGGAGAATCCATGAGTGGGACATACCAAAGCCGCTCTGTCCCTATGGGGGGGAACTAGTCTGGGCTTGTATCCCACTGAGTGATACAACCTGCTGTAATACCCTCTGGCCAAACGAAGCATCCGAAGAGGCAAATTTGTCCAACTTGTAATGCCTGAGAAACGAGGAAGGTGAAGACCAAGTCGCTGCCCTACAGATCTCTTCAATGGATGCCTGTGTCACCCAAGCTACTGATGTAGCCGCACTGCGGGTGGAATGGGCAGTGATATGGCCGGGAACAGGCAAGGAATGTGATACGTATGCACGGGCGATACAAGCCTTGATCCATCTTCCTATAGTCGAAGAAGAGACCTTCTCGCCATGGAAGAGGGCTGAAAGGAAACAAACAGTGCCTCGGATCTACGGAAGGCAGAAATCCATTTGATATAATGTCGCAGGGCCCTGCGCACGTCCAGCTTATGCCACTACAATCAGGAAGGCCACTTTCATTGAAAGGAGACATAGATTGCAAAACCTAATGGGTTCAAATGGTTGTGAAGTCAGGGCCTGTAGAACCCATGACAGGTCCCAAGAGGGGTATCGACGTATCGCCGGTGGCTTGGCGATACATCGCACCCTTGAGGAAGGAGCGTACCACTGGGCCAAAGGGGCAGAATTGTCACATGTAAGTACCGTGGATAATGCCGCTACCTGTATTAGGAGTTAGCCCTTTATCAAGTCCGTCCAGCAAATAATCCAAAATACTTGGAATAGTTACTGAGAAGGGTTGGAAGTGATGTTTAGTGCACCAGAGGCAAAAATTCTTCCATGTCGCATTGTAAATCCTATTTGTAGAGGGACATCTGGAGGCCTGAATCATAGCGCTTACCCTCGACGAATAGGATTTACTGGTCAGGTTCTGCCGCTCAAGTGTCAGGCGGTTAACTGGAGCCACTGGCGATCCGGGTGTTGAAGGGCCCCCTGGCTGAATGAAATGCGATCTGGAGGAATCCTCCATGCCGGGGAGATGGAAAGGTGCACGAGGTCGGCAAACCACAAACGTCTCAGCCAGTGTGGAACAATTAATATGATCTCCTCCTGTTCCTGCAGCATCTTGCGAATGGTTGTGGAATCAGGGGAAGGGGAGGAAAGGCGTACAATAGCTCACTGGGCCACTTGCTGTGCAGGGCATCTGTCCCCTCTGCCCCTGAGGATGGGAACCTGGAGAAGAACCTCAGAAGTTGGGAGTTGGTTGGAGAGGCAAACAGGTCTAACTGCGGCTGACCTGCTCAGGGAATCTGCCTGTCAGTTTGCCTCCCCCGAGATGTGCTCTGCTTTGAGAGAATACAGGTTGACCTCCGCTCAAGAGCTCAAAAGGTGGGCCTTGTTTATGAGGGACCTGGACCGGGTCCCTCCCTGTCTGTTCACGTGGGCTTTCACTGCCACATTGTCGGTGAGCACCAGAACATGTTGTCCCGCCACCCTGTTGGTGAAGTGGCATAAGGCCAAATGTACGTCCCTGAGCTTCAGCCAGTTTATGCTTTGTCTTAATCTGAGCGGGACCACCAACCCTGAGCTAAATGTGATTGGAGGTGAGCCGCACAGCCGAACAAGCTGGCGTCCGTGGTCAAGATGAACCTGACTGGCTCCTTGAATAGAGATTCCTTGGTCATTGCCAGGGAGGTCCACCACTGGAGGGATTGTAATGTCTGGCGTGGAATTCTTACCCTCCTGTTGGAAGAGCTGGTGCCCAACCTCTGAAAGGGAAGAAGAAAGAATTGCAGCTCTCTGGAGTGTAACCTGGCCCATGGAACGATCCCCATATAGGAGACTATTTTCCCCAGCAACTGTGACAGCACGACCAGAGGAACTACCTTCTCCCTTCGGACCCGGTGTATGAGGGCCCGAATGCTGTCCCGACATTCCTGAGAGAGAAAAACCCTGCAGAGTTCTGAGTCTATGACTGCCCCCAGGTGAAGGAGACGAGTTGAAGGAACAGTGTGGCTCTTTTGGAAGTTCACAGAGAATCCTTGAACTTGAAGGGTCCTGATGGTGAGGGCCAGGTCCAGCTGGGCCGACTGGAAGGAATGGGACTGAATCAGAATGTCGTCCAGATAACATTGCATGCATACCGGAGCCATTCTTAGGTGGGCTGCTAGTACTGCTAAGATCTTTGTGAACACTCGTGGGGCCGAAGAAAGGCCAAATGTGGGTGCCCTGTACTGAAAATTCGGGTGGGCATAGCAAAATCTGAGGAATTTGCGATGCTCGGGAAGGATTGGAACATGCAAATAAGCCTCTGTCAAGTCTATGGATGACAAGAAATCCTCCCTCCTGATACTGGCAAGGATAGATTTGAGAGTCTGCATTTTGAACCGCTTGTAATCTAGGTGGTAATTTAGTCCCTTCAGGTCCAAAATCGCTCTCCAACCTCTCGAGGTTTTCGGAACCACGAACAGAGTGAGTGGAGTAAAACCCTCTTGCCTTCTGTTCCATGGGAACTGGTTCTATGACCTCTATCTACAGTAGATGAGCAATGGCCATCAGTTTTGTCTTGGTAGCGTTCCTCGGGTTGGGGCAAGCGAGGAAGCGCTCTGGATGGTTGGTTAAGAATTCCAAGGTAAGGCCGTGACGGATGGTGTCTAAACACCCAGGAGTCTGTGGTGGTGGCTTCCCATGCGCTGGCAAAAAGAGAAAGCTGACCACCTATGGGAGAGGTCTTCCTGGAGTCACTTGAACTGTCTAAACGGATGGCCTCCGAAGCCCCGAAAGGGCTGCTTTGATTGGAACTGAGCCTTGGCCCTGGACAGTCCTGATGGCGATCCTGTCTAGGGGGGAAAAGGATCGAGGGTTTCGGGACCAATCCCAGATTGGTCCGGAGGGAAAGGATTGCCTCCGGGAATTCTGTTGGGATCTCCTATTCCTAGGAATGTGTGCCAGTACCTTGTGCTTGTCCTTACCCTCGACCAGGTAAGGATCAAGAGCTGTGCTGAAAAGATGAGTGCTGCTGTAATAAGCAGTTGCCAAACGCACTTAGACTTCAGGTCAGCCCACCATTGTTTGAGCCAGAGCAGTCTGCGGGCTGACACGCTTGCGGCAATGGCTCGGGCAGAGTATCTGGCGGAATGAAGCGAAGCGTCTGCTACGTATTCAGATGTGGCGACCGGTTTGCCCAGGGTTTGATGTGCTCATACCTGGTCTGGAGGAATCAAAGCCTGGAGTTCGCGAAGCCAGATGATGGAGGATCTGGCAAAGAAGGACGATGATGTCGTTGCCTTCACCGACTACGCTGAGGCTTGATGAGATCTATGAAGGGAAAATTCAAGCCTCCTGTCCTCTGCTCTTAGAGCCTCAGCCATGTCCCCTGGTACAGTGGGGGAAGAAAATAGAGAAGTTAAAGGTGTGTCCACGAGTGGCACTTCCAGGAGCAAAGAGAAGGAGGATGTGACGTTAAAGAGGTTTTTCTCTGTCCCACTGGGAATGGGAAGAGTGCCAAGGGATGTCCATTGCTTTTGGGCAGTGCTGCAGAAGAAGGCGAACAGGGAATGTGTCTCTCCACCACCACCGGCTCGAAAATAATGGGTTCGAGTCCTGGTGGTGAGAGGTGTCAGCTGTGGCTCTTGGTCTGGGGTGATGTTGGCCGAAGTACATGCTTTCAGGAGCAATGACTTGGACAGAGATGGGTCAAAGAGACCGGTAAAAGGAGAAGGATCTGGAGAGGCCTCCTAATCGTCTGTCATCAGCATGCCAGACGTCTTGTAATCATCCGATCCCAATTCTCCGCCCTGAGAAGATCTGTCTGAGAAGGCAGAACCAGGAAACAGGGATGTCTCTTTCTGGGGAAAAGTTGTCAATGAAGGCTCCTGAGTGGGCCGCTGACCCAGGGAAGAGGCCATATATTGAGTGAAAGCTTGAGCCATCAGAGCCTGAAACTGGTCAGGCCACGCTCCCTGTTGTTCCACTGGGCGAAGACCTGCTGCCGTAGGCGTAAAGGTAGCCTCCGGCCCCGGTTGAATTCTAGGAGCTGGGGAAACCGACCGAGGGCCTGATGCCTGACTAGAGGAAGGGAGATCCACCTGTCCAGTTTCCCCCTGAGGAGACCAAGCCTGCGGGACTGCATTAAGTGGCACGCACTGAGGCTTGAAAAGCAATGTATCCAGTGGAACGGGGGAAATTAATTCTGTTCCACTCGAAGTGAGCCTCTGAGCTCTGAAGAACTCCCTTTCCAGCGCCTGATGTCTCCTCGTGGCCTCTCTCTCAGCTGTCTTGGAGGGCTTCTTGGTAGATATAGCCTTGGCTTTAGCTTTAATTTTCCTGGCCGCCTCCAATTTGGAGGACCTACATTTCTTTTTGGTGGGGGATCCAGAAGCACCCTGAGGAGTCAAGTTGTCTGTCATTGTAATCAAGATATTCTGAGTAGGAGACATTTGACACAGGAGCGGAGCAAATTTTTATCCTGTCAGAGTTGGATAGACCGGGCTCTGACTGACTTAATCAATGGCTGACAGTAACAGATAGTGAGCTAACAGCTATCTGCGGGGCCACCTGGCAGCACAGTGCCTACACCCTTTTTCCTTGGTAGCAAGGGTCTGCGGAGAATAGGGGAAATGGCGGCGGTGCCCAAAGGTGTGTCTGCCTCCTAACTCTAAGGTGGAATGATGGGAATCAGAAGCGTCTGTATACACCCTCTGATGGCCCCTCTCTTGTGTCCTCAGTAACACCCCTGCGGCCAAGCCTTATAACGGTTGTCCAAGGAACCAAGTGGTGACTGAACCAGAGATGGTGAAAGGAGGCAATGAACAAAATGGCCGGCCCAAATACACCGCTCCCTGGACACCCAAACTAAGTGGGGTAACAAAAGAGGCCTTTACGGTACTCTTGATTGTAATGCCTCTGAGATAATATCCTGAAATGAAGGCTGTGCCCCTTCCAGATTAAACTTGAGGCTTTAAGATGGCAAACAGTCCTTCGTGCGGCGCTCAAAATGGTGGCCGCGCCAAATTAATGGTTGGGTGACAGCTGACAGGACCTGCAGGCCCTGAGGAGAATCAGCCCGGCTTGGGTAGCCTGCCTCTGGGTCTGAAAATGACAGTTACGAAGGAATTCCGATCGTCAATTCGGCGAGAATTGGGTCACTGAGCTCTGCGCAGTCTGCCAATCGCCGGCTAACCGCAGCAAGCAGTCTGGAGACTCACAAGCCAATTTGAGGCAGAAAAGTCCGACAGAGCTTCGACGAAGCTCCCCGGTGTCGGGATCAGCTGGGGGTCGCTTGGTTGTAGCGAAACGACCCATGCTGCGAGGAGAGCCCTCCCAGATGACCGGAAGGCTCTGAATGACTGGAGACGCCTGAGCGATCGGAATTAGCCCTATCTGTCTCTGTCAATTGAGTCAATTTGAGTAAAAGGGTCCACTCACAGCAATTAAGAGGAGATTCCATGAGGGTCTTCAACCTAACTGCTAAGCCTAAAAGGAGCCTAAAATAAAGCGTCCTGCTGAACGAAGACTAAGTCAAAAACTGGGTTAGTCTAGCCCAGTAGGAGGTGTGGCAACTTTCTAGACTTAGTCTCAGGAAGGAAGGTTAAGACAACCCACTCGTGGATTCTCCAGTCATCATGCTGGAAAATCTGGTAAGTTACTAAAATAATAATTGCAATAAAGGGATTGTTATTTCTTTATATATTTCTTTTCTTTTTCTTTATTATATTCTTATTTTTTCTATTATTCTTCTTTACTGCAATTGTTATTTTTATTCATTTTTAGTTTATATTAGTTTTATGTTTTTAATTGTAATGTTTAATAAAATTACTATAAAATAGAAATTAGTGTGAACTCAAGTAAACTATTTATACTGCTTTCCAATACTGATGGAATTGGAAGCTGATTAAAAATCATTGGACAAATCCTGAGTCAGAGAATTACCCTGTACTATAGGCAGGGTATAAAAATTGTGCCTTTGTTCTTTGGATATGTAGAAATTCTACATATCTTCATAGAAGTCTTGCTGATTTTAATTAGGCTTACCACCTAATGGTAAGTTGCATATGGTTGCAACTTAAATGATCAGCATATAGTCATTTTAGGGAATAAAAATAATTAATGTGTATTTCGTGCTTTTCCAAGTACCCTATGTAAGATATGAAAAACTATTTGTATGCAGAAAAAGGCTCAGATAAACAATATACAAATTAGATAAGAATCGGTCTGGAATGACCACTAGATGTCAAGAGAATGCAGTTGACCACTAGATGTCAAGAGAATGCAGATCACTGCAAACCAAATCAGGTAGTTTGACAGTAATTACCGTGAAACATATATGTAATAAGATTACAGATAGTCCTCATTTAGCAATCACAATTGGAGCTGGCAATTTAGCTGTTAAGTGAATTGGTCACTAAGTGAAACTGCAAATGTATTTATGATCTTATTTTAGCTGAAGAAAAATTTCATGTTCTTATTTTGAAAAAAATAAACAAACTGTTTTCAAAGAACTTTACAAACAAAAATGCTGAAATACATTTTGCACTGTTAAAAGTACCTAATCTAATTTAACAAGAGTATACTCAGCAAATAGCAGTATTGGTACACTTTACAGAATATTAAGCAGTGATGATTTTTAAAAAGGTATTTGGGGCAGGTAGAGTCTAATATTGCCATTTTTTGATCAGGTAATATATACAAATCATGTTAATGTCCATAGGAGGCTAAAAATGAAGATTAGATTATTTTTTCTATTCAGTTCCTCTAATAGTCCTAATTAACAAAAGGAGAAATAAACACTGGGTTAAATGATGCATAACAACCATTTTCTAGTCTAACTCAAGATAATTGTTTTTGGCTGCAAAAGGATTTTAATGAATTTTTCTTCATTTACTAAAATATCCTCCCATTTTGAATATGTGACCTTTCTGACCATCCCCTAAAGGATGTTTCTAGCTCAGCCTTATTTTTTTAGCCTACTAAGATTTCACATTTCTTCCTGACCCATCTCACTCAGATTTTTCTTCTCCCCCTGATAATACAAGTGTCTGATTTTGTGTGTGTGTTAATACAAAGAACAGTCACAACTTCTATAAACTGATATAGCATTCATAGCTTACCCTCTCCATAAAATGCACTCAGCAATGACATTGAGTAATTTATCATATGGTTACAGTGCACATGAAGTAAAAAACAAGTTTTTAGAATCCTGGTCCTATATAGCACCAATAGAAATCACATTTCCTAGTATATTATCTTAGTATAAGCAGAATGATACAACTACAACAGTTTCTGATACCGGAACAACAGCAGCTCATGGACTATTTCCATGAGGAAATATTTATTTTAAAAAAGTTTATTGTGATGAAAGTTTTCTAGAGTAGAGCCACTTGATCAGATGCATTTAATTTTATTACAAAAGCTTTTGTCTTTAAAAAAAATGGCTAAATATTTGTTTATTTTTCCTAGAAAAATAACAAAACCCAATTGGTCTTAGACTATAAGAAAAAAAAAACATTTGTCAACAGTAATTTACATAAAGTCACTGCATTCAACAAAAAGTACAATAAAGAGCTGTCACTCTTTCTGTCTCCAAATAAGACCTGTTTCTGCTCAACAATGAAAAGAGTAATCTACATATTATCTTCACATCACTGTTATCACTCTGGTTATGAAGTAAGCAATGAAAAAGATTCTGTTAATTCTGAAGTGGATTAGAATTTTCAAAGTGCTTCAGGACTTAACATTGTGGAAGGTCTGATTTATATTCCAGGCATTATAAAACCTCTGTACTCAGGAATGACAAATAGCACAACACTGAAATTGCAATGACAGCCTCAGAGCACTAGCAACTAGTGTGTTCCATCTTAATACTAAGGTTTCTGCGATTCTGTTCACTTAACATTCAAAGCAATTAACGCTTCTTGTTGCATCCACATCCAGATACAAAACCTTCAAATCAAACCATTTACCTCAAGTGAAGTCAGCCTTGAATAATTCACAAAGCACAAAGCAACAGGGAGGTAAGAAGCCTTGAATTTCAAAACAATGGCATAAAGAGATTTGAAGAACCTTTGTATCCATATAAAAAGGCACACAGGATTTTGTATAAAGGAAAGAGAAGAAATTCCCAAACAAAGAAAACTGTACAGTATATAGTATGGCAAATGAGAAACAACACATATTAAGGTTAAAATGATAAATCTTGATAAAAATCATGATAAAAGAATATTGACTGCTATAATCTGGATGACTAATAAACTACTACCAAACATTTGTCCAGCTACGGTTCTAATCAATTGGTGACTTATTATGTGCCATAAATTTGTGTTTGACTCCTAGCAACCACATTTTCTGTATGACAATCTATCCCTAACTTGATTTTTAAGATCTTCCACAGTGCATCTATTGAGGCTACACAGTATCAAAGTCCATCCACCTTGCTTGCTGGTTCTTCTCTTCTCCTTTTTCCTTCCACTTTTCCCAGGATTAGAGCTTTTTCAAGAGAGCTGGGTCTTTGCATAAACTGTCCAAAGTTATATAATTTGAACCTGGTCTTTTTTGCCTTGAGTGAGAACTCTGGCTGATTTGTTTGATGATCCATTGGCTTCTTTTCTTGGATCTTCACAGTATTCTTTGGAATTTTTCCAATATCCAAATTCACAACTGCCAATACTTTTGCTGTACTGCTGCAGTCAATTTTGATCATCATATCACAAAAGAGATGTTGAGAGTTTGGAAAAAATTCAGAGAAGAGGCACTAAGATGATAAAAAGCCCGGAGGCTAAAACATACGAAGAACGGCTGCAGGACTTGGGTTTGGCTAGTCTAAAGAAAAGAAGAAACAGGAGAGACATGATAGCAGTGTTCCAGTATCTGAGGAGCTGCCACAAGGCAGAAGGGATCAGGTTGTTCACCAGAGCACCAGAGGGAAGGATGAGAAACAATGGCTGGAAACTGATCAAGGAGAAAAGCAACCTGGAATTGAGAAGAAACTTCCTGACAGTGAGGACAATCAACCAGTGGAACAGCTTACCCACAGAAATGGCACTCCATCACTGGAGATTTTTAAGAAGAGACTAGACAACCACCTATAGCTCTATGCTATTCTATGCTATTCTAAGCCCAACTTTGACTTCCACAGTGTCACAGATAAAACTGTGGCTTGCATGATTCTGATAATGGTAGATATACATATATTTGTACTCTAACTTCCAGTATAATTTTCTAATTAGAATCATATCCTAGAGTTGCTATTTACTTTGGACAACATATGTGTGGCACATAACTCCTCCTTATAAGGAAAAACATAGCTTAATGATGGGGTGAGTATTAATGAGAAAATGTAATTGGAGGAATGGGTTATGCTCTCTCTAACAATGCTTTAAGAGAGAAAGAGTGAACGAAAGAGAGAGAGAGAGAGAGAGAGAGAGAGAGAGAGAGAGAGAGAGAGAAACACAGACACTGAGAGAGAGAGAAAAAAAAAACTGAAAAAGAGAGAAACAGAGACACAGAGAGAAAGGCAGATAGAGAAGGAGATCTTTTTACATCTTTAGTACCTGCATAACTGAATGAAAAGGTTGCCAGCATATTCTCTACTATATTGCATTTTCCTTAATGCAGAGGGCAAAGACGACAATTACAGCTATGGCTTGGATCAGTCTTTTTTAAACTTTGCTCCTTGAGGATGTGTAAACTTCAAGTTTTAGAATTGCTTGGGAGTCTGTGCTGGCTGGAGAATCCTGGACGTTGAAAGTTCACACATATTGAAGCTGCCAAGGAACACTGGGTTAGACACTGAACTATACAAGTGACCAGTAGAAACTCACATAAAGTTGTCTTGAAAATAGATCAAATTGCTGAATCTGCCTATGTCCAGACACCAAGCTAATAATAATAATAATAATAATAATGATGATGATGATGATGTTGTTGTTGTTGTTGTTGTTGTTGTTGTTGGAAGGGACCTTGGAGGTCCTCTAGTCCAACCCCCTGCTCAGGCAGGAAACCCTATATCATTTCAGACAAATGGCTGTTCAGCCTCTTCTTAAAAACTTCCAGTGTTGGAGCATTCACAGCTTCTGGAGGCAGGCTGTTCCACTCATTAATTGTTCTAACTGTCATGGAATTTCTCCTTAGTTCTAAGTTGCTTCTCTCCTTGATCAGTTTCCATCTGTTGCTTCTTGTCCTGCCTTCAGGTGCTTTGGAGAATAGCTTGACTCCCTCTTCTTTGTGGCAGCCCCTGAGATATTGGAACACTACTATCATGTCATCCCTAGTCCTTCTCTTCATTAAACTAGACATACCCAATTCCAGCAAACGTTCCTTGTGTTTTAGCCTCCATCCCATGATCATCTTTGTTGTTCTTCTCTATACTGTTTCTAGAGTCTCAACATCTTTTTTACATCCTCATGTTACTAAGCTTATACTGTATCAGTATCATAGTTCATGGGACGTCTCTCTGACTCTTTACAGGAAAGTTCAGCATATTTTAACGCAGTATTACATTTCTTCCATACTCACTTTGAATTAAGGAAAAACATGCTTCTATAAATTTTCAAAATATAGTCAAGATTCGGTCAGTTCTCTGAAAGTTGTTAAGTTTTCAGAATTCGGACTAGGTTTACACTACAGATTAAATCAAAAATAATCAAATCACATTATAACTTAGACAGCAAGTGAACCAAACATTTATATGAAAAGTGTTGGTCTAGTCATGTAGAATGCAATACCAAGTTCCATTTAACAATCTCCATGAGCAAGTCCAATGGGCATGTTTCCATGCACAAATTACTAGAAAGAGGGCACAGTATCACTTTCATACAGTTAGTAGCTACAACTAGAGAACAAATCTCTCACTGAATACAAGAACAGAAAATCTGAAAACAGAATAAGGTATAGAGACTTCTATATATTTTGGAAGTATCAACTGCAATATCAGAAAAAATTATATTAGTTGCAGAGACTGAATACAGTAAGCTCAAATGTGATTTTTAGCAGTATGTCAAGGTAAAGACACAAACTAGATATACATTAAAGAACACATGAATACAAAGGGAAAAGTCAGATTACAATGCAAGAATAATGTGACCAGGACAAAATCAATGAAAGAATAATAATATTGGGCCTAGTGACAAACTAGCAATAATCATTAAACCAAAACTATGGTTTCTAATTCCTGTACTGATATAAAAAGTTATGGTTATATTTATAAACAGAAGAATAACAACTTAAACAGTAATGTTCCAGACAATATGGAGCAACTCAAATAACTAAAGAACTTTATAGGTAATCCTTGACTTACAACCAAAATTGAGCACAAAATTTCTATTGCTAAGTGAGACATTTGTTAAGTGAGTTTTCCCCCATTCTACAACCTTTCTTGCCACAGCGGTTAATGAATCACCGCAGTTAAGTCAGTAACACGGTTGTTAAGTGAATCTGGCTTCCCCATTGACTTTGTCAGAAGGCCTGAGATACTGCAATAATCATAAATATGAGTCATTTGCCAAACCTCCAAATTTTGAGCATGTGATCATGAGAATGCTGCAACAGTCGTAAGTGTGAAAAATGATCATCAGTCACTTTTTTCAGCGCCACTGTAACATTGAATGGTCATTAAACAAACTGTTGTAAGTCAAGATTACTTGTATAGCTAAAAAAAGCTAGAATTAGACTGAAAATGCTTCCAGAAGCAAAAGAAAACGGAGGATTTGGACTGCCGGATTGGACTTTATATTATCAAGCATCTGTATTAACATGACTAAGAGTGGATAACCCTTAAAGACTATTATACCTAGAAGGACATGACCTACAACTCGGGTGGCATGCCTTTTCTGTGGGATGGGAAGAATAAAATACACAGATACTTTCAATATCATTATATAAGAAATGCACTTTTCTAGAAAGGGAAAAAGTAAAAGTGAAAAATTACGCGAAAATATCTGGATGCTCTCAACAATGGAAGCGTTTGTTCACCCAAACCTAACTAACTATGAGAAAATTGTGACCTATAAAGACATTTTGAATAATGAAGGGAAATTAAAACACAGACAAGAATTAGAAGAACAGGGTATATTGACCTACCATGGTGGCCCTATCTGCAAATCCAAACATCTGGATTTTATAAAGAGAATTTCAACAACCTCTATGAAGATGTACATAGAAAGTAGACTGGTCTCAGAAAGAGTCCTCTAAGCATATAGCTGCTATGCCATATATTATCAACGCTAATATAAAACCAATACTTCTGTCCCATAGCACTGAATAGGCTGGGAACTGGTCTAATACTATTAAATCTGATGATCCTTTGAGGAATGATTGGCTTACAGGCAATGTCAATTAATGACAGCTTAATTCTTAGAATAATGTCATCATATTTCCAAAGCACCAATCGGTAAGACAAGAAACAATGGTTGGAAACTAACCAAAGAAAAAAGCAACCTAAAAGTAAGGAGAAATTTCCTAACAGTGAGAACAATTAACTAATGCAGGGGTAGGCAAGCCAAAACACTCAAAGAGCCACTTGGACTCGTTTCCCACAGAAAAAAAAAACACTGGGAGCTGCAAAACTTTTTTGGTATCTGAAATGAAGATAACACTGCATATATCCATATACCTATATCTATCTATCTATCTATCTATCTATCTATCTATCTATCTATCTATCTATCTATCTATCTATCTATCTATCTATCTATCTATCTATACACACACACATACATACATACATACAAACATTTTCTGAGGTTTTTGTGGGTATTTGTATGTAGGTCTTTGGTTATTCGGGTTTTCTCCCAAGTAAAATTGGAACTGTCTTGGCGACGTTTCGACGAAGTCTCATTCGTCATCTTCAGGCTGGTGTTTTCAGCTTCGTGCTTCGAGGAGCAATGTGTGGTCTTAGCTGTTTGTTTCTTTTAACTGCCAGTGGGGGTATGAACTGATTGGGTGGGAGCTTGGCTGTGTTCTGATTGGGTGGAGGTGTGTTCTGATTGGTTAGGGATTTGGCTGTGCTCTGATTGGATGGGGGGGTTGGCTGTGCTCTGATTGGATGGGAGGTTGGCTGTGCTTTGATTGGATGGGAGAGTGTTCTGTTTGGGTGGGGACTTTGTTGTGCTCAGGTTAGTCTGAGTTGCAGGGGGGTTTAAGATGGTGGGCTGCCTTGCTATTTTTTGGCTTCGCGTTCGTGGTTGTGCCTCATCTTCATGGTGGGTGTCAGTTTGCTTCATGTATGGATTGGAGAGGTTTAAAATGGCTAATGATGCAGCTGTGGTCTGACTTCTGGTTTGTGGTCATGCCGCATTGAAGAACATAAGAACTCAGTCAAAAAAGAGGAACCAACATCTTCCCTGGTCCAACACCTTAAAGCCACAGGACATGAAACTGACTTTAAAATACCAGAACTATCGCCAAAACTGAACATTTTAATAACAGAATAATCAGAGAAGCCATCGAAATAGAAAAACGCCCACACAGCATGAACAAACGAGATACCTCCCGCCCTTATTGACAAACGACTCCCTAACACAAAGAATGACACCACACCCACACTCACTAAAACCACACAGGATGTCACCACCACACATCCACGCAAAAAGCAAGCCCAAAGCCACACCAATGATGAGGCGCGACCACAAACCAGAAGCCAGACGTGAGGCAGCAGCTCCGGCAGCAGTGGCATGGCATCATCGGGGTTCCTCACTGCCACCCCTGGCCTTGCGCCATCCCCATGTCTTCAGCCGAATGGGCCTGGAGGGGGAGTAGGATGGGAGCTAGTGGCTCCGGTGGCAGCACAGCAGCACCATTGGGGTTCCTCATTGCTGCCAAGGCCCGGCTGCCACCCCCACTGCGTCCTCAGCTGAACGGGCAGGGAGGGGGGAGCAGGATGTGAGGGAGTGACTCTGGTGGCAGCATGGCAGTATCGTCAAGGTTCCTCGATGCTGCCCCTGGCCCAGCCGCCACCCCCGCTGTGTCCTCAGCCGAATGGGCATGGAGGGAGAGCAGGATTGGAGGCAGAAGTTCCGCCGGCGGCGGCACAGCAGCACCGTTGGGGTTCCTCGCTGCTGCCAAGGCCCAGCTGCCGCCGCCGCATCCTCAGCCGAATGGGCAGGGAGGGGGGAATAAGACATGAGGCAGCGGTTTCAACGATGGCACGGCAGCATCGTCAGGGTTCCTCGCCGGTGCCCCCGGCCTGACTGCCGCCCCCGCTGGGACTCCGTGCTTCCTGGCCTCACCCTCCGCCCATCGATGGAGCCGCGGTGGAGGCAGCATCTGCCCAAGCCGCCTGGGGGACAGCAGGAGGAAGGAGAGAAGGGTGAGGAAGCAGCCGCCCCAGCCAGGACTCCATGCTGCCTGGCCTCGTCCTCCATCCATCAATGGAGCCGCAATGGAGCCTGGTGCCATATGGCCCGCCAGCCCCTGGGCCATCCCAGCTGCTCCTCCCAGGTACCCCTCTTGCTCCGGCACTCGCCCGAGCCGCCCGGGGGGCACCAGAAGGAAGGATAGGAGGAGGGCGAGGAAACCACCACTGTCGCTCCAGCCGGGACTCCATGCTGCCCGGCCTCGCCCTCCGCCCATCTGATGGAGCCGGGTGGGGGGCTGGTGCCATGCGGCCCCTGCCAGCCTGGCTGCTCACTCCCCCAGGCACCCCTCTTGCCCTAGCGCCTGCCTGAGCTGCCTGGGGGGAAGCAAGAGGAAGAAGGAGAGGAGGAAGAGGAAGGCAAGGAAGCCGCCGCCAGCACTGGGCCCCAGGAGGCATCTCTCCTCTCCTACCTTTGCTGCATCTCCTTCTTCCTTCCCGGCAGCCTGGACTCCAGCACGCCTTCCCGGCCAGCAGGTCCAATGGTCGGGCTGGCTGGGGATTGCAGGGGCTGGTATCCCTTGGGCCATGGCGTGCGGGAGGGCTGGCCCGCTCAGCAGAGCCTCCAGCGGGCCACTCCTAGCAGGGATCCCGAGGCTTCCCCGGGCGGCTCCAAGGCCACGAAGCCCTGGCCGCACTTCTCCCAGGGGGTGGGGCACCCGGGCACAGGACCAATCAGGAGCCCTGCAGGAGGTAAGTCTGCCTGAGAGAGAGAGAGAAGGGAAGCAAAAGTGCCTCTCTGTCTCTCTCTCTCTCTACAAATGGCGGAGGAGGCTCCGGAGCTGCAGGTGATGGCTCAAAGAGCCGCATGCGGCTCCAGAGCCATGGGTTGCCGATCCGTGAACTAATGGAACTTGCCCTCAGAGGTTTTCAGTGCTCTATCACTGAAGGCTTTCAAAAAGAGACTGGACAACCATTTGTTTGAGATAATATAGAATCAATTGCTTGTGCAAGGGGTTGGACTAGAAAACCTCCGTGGTCTCTTACACCTCTATTATTCTATGTTCTATATGAGCATTATTGGGAATTGCTATGAGCACTTACTGTATGTAAGAATACCAGGTTTAGAGAAAATTGATATATGATTTGATATCAGTTTTAGGGGGATGTTGCATTCTAAGTTTCTATATTTAAGCTACAGGTTAATGTGAAAATATAAAGTGGATTAGTGCAATACTATTGAAAATTCTGATTGCAGATTGACACAAAAAGTACATATTTCAGTGTAATTGCCTATTTAATAAATAAATTGGTATTTAATGTCAATTGATCCAGTTATGGTATATGTTACTGTGTTCACAAAAAAGAAGAAATAAACTATTCAGATTTTAAATACTTCTTCAAATATGATACCAAATTTAACTTGCAAATGATCTCAAACTATTTCAGAGTGATCTGCCTAATTAACGCATTTACTAACTGCATGAGTATGCATTACATACAGAGTTCTACACATTTCTTTTAAAATGTTAAATGGTGATGAGACATAGAATTCTTACCTCTTACAATTTATAATGTATATATTCAAAGAATAACATTTTCAATATACCGTATATGCCGGTGTATTAGGCGACCCAGCGTATAAGACAACCCCCATCTTTATCGCCGAGCCGCATTCCTAGAACGTCATCTTATACACCGGAAACTACCAGTATTTCCGGCGTATAAGACGACTCGGCGTATAAGACGACCCCCCGTCTTTGGCGCCGAGTTTAGCGCTTTCGGAAGTCGTCTTATACGCCGGCATATACGGTAGGTATTTATCTCTATAGGGTGGTTATTGCTAAAACATAATAGTTAATTGGTGGTGTTCTACACATAGACAAATCTTGAGCTTTCTACACGTTAATGCATCTTTACTTTTTTCCATGTTTACTGCATGTTTACTCCATGTTTCCCAAAGTCAGTGAGAAGCTGGCAGTGAAATTGCAAGTTGCAGTCATGTGACATCTCACTTAACAATCATGGGTGATATGCTTAATAGTCACAGTGAAACTGACATTGTAAGTCCAGTGCAGTCCTGTGATGTCCAACTTAACTGCTTTGTTTTTTGATGATTTTGCTAGCCCCAATTGTGATTCGGACTTTTTGAATGTTATTAGGGGATGGAAGTCTTTTTTCCTTCAGAAGTATTACTTGCTCTGTTGATACTTTCATTTGAACTTGAAAACTATCCAACAGTTGAGCTTCAACACTTACAATGTGTAATATGACTTCAAATGGAATATGGCTAGCCCAGGCTAAAATTTAATACACTGCTCCATGACTAGAAATTAATTTCTCTTTGCCACTGATTATGCCTTGATTAATTTCTGGCTTGCTATTTATTATTACTTAATCATTCACATCAATCAGTTGCAATAGTTTTATTTGCTATGCCTTAAACATATAATTTACATCATTTTTTTCTATGACATCATTAAAAAAAATCAAGAACCCAATTGTCACTTGCATTCCTAATATGGTAGGACACAGTTTAATGGAATCAAAAATAAAATGTTCATGGGATTTGTATAATGTCAATTAAGGCTGCATGAAATAGAACATATTCTTTTTTTATAGTAATTTTATTTTTTTTATTTAAAAAATTACTACTACAACAATAAAAAACAAATACATTATATCGGAATATAATAAATGTAACCAATTTATGGGCTCAGCCACAACTCTTGACCCTCATGCTCAGTGATAAAGTGAAGACTTTAAGGCTTTACAAATGTTGACTGGGTTGGGAGCAATTTAATTTTTGGGCACTGCAACAGAAAAAGCTTTTCTCCTTGGCACCACCAGATGGCATTCCTTAATAGACAGAACCAGAGCATGCCAAACAGGATGGGTAAGCATTATTTGAGAGAAGCAGCTCCTCAAATGTAGCTATGGCCATATACCATAGGTTACAACCAGCACCTAGAATTGAACCCAGAAGTAAACAGGCAACCAATGCAGCTCATGAAGTAGAGATATGACATGCAGTGATCAAAAAGTATATTTAACTGCTATATTAGAACAAATCTATATTCAATGAACATGCAAAACATTGATGAAGCTTCTAAGAAGCTACTTTCTTCTATCATCTCCTTCCAATATCACTTCAGGCAGCAAGATCCTAGTTCCTCTTTCAGAAAGCTCCTAGATTAGTATCTGATTTTCAAAGGTTTCTTTACCAATTATTTTAAAAAATAAATGAAAAGGAATTTCTGTCCTTTTCCCTCCACCATATACTTGCATTTCTTCCTATTTTTTTCCTTCCCTATTTTGTAGAAGATCAGGGCTTTGCATACAATGAATTAACAACAAACCCTATGATGACCCACTATCCAATTTTTCCTTTTCTTTCTAACATCGGATATTTTGATTATTGAACAATTATTCATCCGAAAATAGTTTGTATAAAATGCTTAGATGAAGCTCTCAAGCACTTTAGCAACCCCAGAAAATGTTTCTAGATGTGTTAGAATTGCAGTTTTAATTAGTTGGCTTCTGTTTCTTATTGGAAGAAAAACAATTATTGTAAAATTTCATATTATTGTATATAATAAAACTGATTAAATAAATGAAATTTAATAGGCAATTAATCATTAACTCCTCCTGCTATGATATGCTGGAAGCAATACAAGATGTAAAATCTACAAAAAAAAAGGATCATTATGATGACAAAAGATCTTTGTGAATGAGATTTAGTTGTGAGTAAACATTTGAGCTATGTATAAACATGCCAGTACAACCTACTCTGTGAAATCAGCATTTTATGTTTGTTTTCACATGAGTGCAAAGATGTATCAGATTAGATACATTGTTGAATATGTAAACCATACCAAAGAAACGTATTTCCCTCAATATAAAAATATTGCCAAAATGGTAAATATTGTTTTAAAAAAATCAGAAGTTGGATAACTGATTGCTTTAAAAATATCTTGAATAATAATTAGAATCATTAATTATGTTCAGATTAGTATATAATTTAGCCATAAACTCATAAACTCCAAATATGTCTCCAATTGGAAGATGCAGACATATTGTATTGGATTTTGGTACTGTTCACTGGGAAAATGTTTTGGGAAAGACAAAACTTTTATTCCTGTGTTTTTCCTTTTTATATAATTTTTCCTGATTTACAAGGAAATCTGGCTCCCCCCAAGGACAATGAACAGAAGGGCAACAATGCATAAGGATTCTTTAGGAAATTCTCCAGGGACAGAGCGTAAGTATGCAGCAGCTGTGCACAGTAGAAAGAACACTAGAGCAGATGGTAACCAACCAAACCCATGGCATTTTTATTTAGTGCATGTGCCTGAACAGTGATTGGTAAGAGCAAAGGGACAAAATATGAGTGTAATAGAACTGTTTAGCACAGTATTTCTTTTAGTGATTATGTCATATGAAAAGCCCTTGCCACAAGAACGCTGTCTTTAAAGACAATAATAGCCAAAGACTTATTCAGCAATAATTGAAACATCATGGGCAGATACATCATGGGCTCATAATTTGAAAGTTATGAACTTCCAGAGTAATTTAATAGGTTATGGTCACACGTATCATTATTAAATGGATGCTAATAACGTATTTACTGGAATACTGCCAATAACCAATCAGTATTTTTTTCACTAGGGCCCAAGATTTATTCAGAAAAGTAACACCACAAAACAGGTAGGCTAGCAAAAAATATTTTCTGCATGCTTAAGACTTACATGGTCTCATGAATACTGTTGAATCAATATATTTCTATTGAATAAAAAATAGTTGATCATATCTTTTCTAAGGAAGTTATTTTTATGAATATGTCTTATTGAAGTACCTGCTAATCTTACAGTATATGTGTTTCTATCTGGACCTTGAAATTCTATTTTGAATCATAACTGAAACGCTAAACTAATTTGCACTGAAAATCACAATTCATAGGTGTGAGTTACTGTTTCACAGTCCGATATGATACTTTGTTAAGTTATTTATTAAACAACAAGGTCTCTGTGTAAGATATGGTGTGAGTATCCACACTTGAAGCACAAGTAACATTTTTTTGTATCTATTCAATTCAATTTTACTGCCTTTTCACACAAGAATGTGGATAGTATAAGGAATATGTTAAAACATGAAAACTATCTTGCTCCTGTTGCAGAAACTTTTAATTAAATGTCTAGTTTTACAACTAGAAAAGCAATTATTATAGGAAAATTGAATGCATTCTCAGACGTAATTTAAATGTGTCTCAAGAAAAAGTATTTCTTGATATAGAAGTTCTGCATATATTTGCCTTTATAACCAGTAAAATCTTTGGATTTTCTTGTCATTGTCCATTGCTTGACTGATATACACAATTATTTTCAATAACTGCCTATGAAATTAGGCTACATAAAGATCCTGATTTGAAGGGCAAAATGTGATTCAGAGCACACATGAACGCACACATAGCACCTGCTCTGATCACCTTAAATGTGTTTCTTTCCTGACATTGTACAGCAGCTGTGGAGAGAATTTGTTCTGGGATTTAACTGAAGTGTGTTAGCTAGAGACATTGCAGAGCATAGACTGCAATAGAAGAGCTGTGCTAGCCTATGGCAGGAAAAAACTGGAAGTATTTTGATAGTATATTTCCTGACTAACAAATTTTATTTATTAAAAATATATAAACTTTCATGAGTTTTAGCTTATATGTGTATGTTTTTAAATAATAATTTGGAAAGTGTTACCATATTCCTGCATAATGAAGAGATCTGGGTACAGTGAAAAACAGGATATGTTCACACATTTTTCAGAGAGCTCACATTAAGATAAATGCAATAGCTTCTTAACAAACTAAGAAAATTTGACTTGATATATTTTCTTCTTTGAAAATAAAAATGAAAGCAATTCATTCTTATATTTAATTAGAATGATGTAAAATTCATTTTTATAGATTTTTAAAGATTAATATTGATTTTAGACATTTGTCAGTTTTAAATTGCATACAAATTATTTTGATAATTATAATCCTTTTCTTACTAGCTTTAATAAATGTTATAACATGACATGCTCAGCAACAAAAATCTAAGAAATGAATCTTTCTTTCAAAAACTATCCATCAAGGAACAGTTTGAAAAAACACTTATCAAAAAAAGAACTGTCAATTTGATGAACTACAACTCGCATCTCATTAGTACTGGGCAAGGAACCAAAATTCCACACAAAATAGAACTGCTAAAATATTAACAATTACCAGCTGGTCAGAATACATCTTATATAGATAAAAATACATCAAATATAATTTATCAGATGGTCTCTAATGCCATACTTCATTTCTGTTCAATGTACTGAAAAATTATACTATTAGTACCATTTAAAGCACACATGCCAAACTTGCAACCTTTTTCCCCATTGCCGGCAATGGAGTAGGTGTGGTTTTGTTGTGATATGTCTGGCCCGTGGGCCGGCAGTTTGACACCCCTGATCTAAAGCAAGGGCCAAAGAGTTGAAAAAAAATAACACAAATCTGTTATGTGTCCAAGTATAATAGTTACATGAATAAATAATCATTTTGAAATTCAAAAATACAATCCTCGTTTTCTGATTTCTGGGAAAGGAAAGATACATGTTTTTCTCCAATTAAATATTTGTTCAATTGTGAGGAAGAAGTAATCATATACCTTAACACAAACCACACATTTCTGTTTGTCATGAACTTTCTTATTGAGAAATCAAACAAAGAGGAAAATATTCTAAATCACAAAGCAACTGACAAATTTTCTTACTTATAAAACTAAAGTGCAACTTTTCTGCCCATCCAACAGAAGCTAACAATTATTATACTGTAACTACATTTTGGTTATTTTAGGTTTTTCAATTCATCCTATGGATTATAAAGAATGATGAACCAGAAAAATGACACAGAAAAAAGTTATCAACATCCTCATCAATTATGAGACCAATTTTTAAAAATAAAAATTTCTTATAATCTTATAAGATTTTGCATGGTTTACAGCAAGCAAAATGATAATTATTACCCCATCATATTTTTCTAAAATTCAAGAATTCCTTCAATTCTGCCACCTAAACAAGATAAATAGTAATTGGAGTTCTTTTAATATAAACAAATAAATAAATTTGTTCCACAGAAATTCTTCTCTTGGAAAAATATGGGATTTCTCAAGCTTGAGGACAACACATGAAGATCCATTTAAAGCAGACATGTCAAACTCGCAACGTCACGTGATGTCGTGCAACATATCGGGACGGTTTTGCCATTGCCTGCAATAGGCTGGGCACAGCTTCTGGATGATGCGTCTGGCCCGTGGGCCAGCAGTTTGACACCCCTGATTTAAAGTTTCAAATACTATCTTGACTATTAAAATCATTCAAAGTATTTAATGTGGGATAACTATGCAATATGTAATAAAAGATACAGCACACAAAAGAAAAAAAGAAAGGGAATTCAGCAGCAGATTATCCACTAGGCTTTAGATCGGACCAGGTTGTTCTCAGTTCCAATGGTGTTACATATTTAATTATTTTAGCACTACACTTCAAAGACATACAGTAAAAAATTAGTACTGAAATTACTTACAATTCGTAATGATAGATCCATACATACACACATACACATTTCAGAATTTTGTACAAAAATTACAAACTGCACTTAGATTCCAACCCAGGATCGCAAACAAAACAAATGGTACAATATCAAATTTTCAAAAGCAAGTTCATAATTTGCTTGTTTTTGAGACCATAGACATAAAGATGATTTAAAAGGTACCAATAACGATAAAAAACAGAACATGAGTTGTGAAATTATTGTACATGTTGCAGTGCACAGATCATCATTTGTGCCTCCCCTTTTGGTGAATGAAATTATAGTTGTGGACTTTGCGAGGAATAAAATTAATTTTTACAGTGACAACACATGGTTCGGTTTTATGGTACAGCTAAGTCAGATATGAAAGACTTTTTCATCCAAGCCTAAAAGCATAGGACCAATCTCATCTTAGACTATTACTATGTCAAGAAACCCAGGTAAGGCACAAAAACATTCATTCTACAATACTTCCAAATATAAAGAGTTTTTTGAAAAATACAGCATTTAATATTGATGAAAGAAGTAGCAACAATTGACATGGTAAATGCAATTAGTGTGTACCTAATTATCTTTCCATTGTGATCACAATGCACTAATACATAAAGCATAGAATACTGTTGCAAAAGATAAGGTGCATTATTTCTTGAAAATATTCATGGAACTATGACAAAAAGTGCTTAAGAGCTTATCCACATCTTGTTATTTTAAATGTGTTTTTCGTATTGTTTCCAGATTTGCTTTATTAAGCTAGTGGCAGGGGGCTTATAGTTCAAATATATCTAAATTGTTAAATTAATCCTTTGAAATTTAAGACCTTTACAGCTTTTAGAAATATTATTAAATACATTTGTACATTATGCAAATGCCTTTCTGTACCAAGGGTAACACTAGAATCTTTTTCATAATGAAAACCATTGTATAAATGCATTGTACACCCATAAAAATGACAACAAATCATTTTTTGTTGTAATCTCAACCATTACAGTTAAAGAATCTGAATTACATTTTTATTGCTCATGTTGTTCTTTGAATCATATAGCCTCAAAGTCAAGATGTAGATTGACAAGAGTCAGTATAAAGAACCAACCTGAAATAATAGGTTATTTTTATCTGATATATAAGATGATTCAAATGATAACAGTTTTGTATAACAAGGTAGTTACAAATTATTCACATCTGAGTGTATTTTGTCATGAAAAAGAAAAATCCCTTAAATGATCTGGCTGACTAAGATGGGAGACATCTTTTACAAAACATTCCCTTGAATTCTATAGAAACAACCTTAAAAGAAAATTATTTCAACTCTCCTTGATATCACCAAATAAATATTGATTGTAAATTAAATATAAATGACTTAACCAAAATGTCACTAATAAAATAGAATATGTAATTTATCTGCATTGATTTGAAAATTGGCTGGTTGACTTTGGGTTCAACTCAGTTCACAGACTTGTGGAGAAAATAGGAGGAGAAAGGAGGAGGAAAAGGAGGAGACACTTACTCTGCTTACTTGTCAGGCTACAAACCTGCTGTTTATATCCTTTGCCTGTTTCTTAACCACATTTCTTATTCTTTTTTCATTAAAAATATTTGAAAAATATAAAACACATATATTAAGTAGCTATTTTTAAAAATTCAATGAGAAAACAATTAGAAAAGCAACCCTGGTTAGGCAGCAAATACTTAAAATACTTTAAGTATGTACGTTAATACTTTAAAGTCTTACTTTTGATAACTATCAAAATTATAACTATTTTATCATAGAAAAAAATCTCTACTGAAATTAGTGGAATTTACTTCTGAAGTGTTAGTTTATAAGACAGCAATAAACAATGTCACAAGACAGTAACTTCATTAAAAGGCATTAACATAGTGTTAATTATAGCATTCTTTGCAATAAAGGAGGAGAATATCTATTATTTATCTATTATTTATCCAATTTATATTTCCACATATGGTTTTCTTCCTCTCCTCCGACTTCAAAATCCCAGTAGAGTGAGAAAGCAGAATGCAGCTAAAGTTCAACTGTAGAGCACCTGCTTCACATAAGGCATATTTGGATAAGGGTGGGGTGCAGAGAGAATCCTTTCTAATTCCAAGAAAAATACTGTTAAATGGACCACTGGTCCAACTCAATAGAAAAGTTTTCTCTTTTCCTAAAGCAGAATAGTGCAAATGGGAAAGAAAGTATTAAAATATCCTTGAATTTTATTATCATGCTGCACTTTTTTTAAAAAAAAATCTACCTTAATTGCACATAACAGGAAATTATCAAATAGATTGGACCCAGCTAGCAAAGCCATAGGCATTTAAAAGCAGTAGCAAAAGAGAGAAACAGCACGCTGATAGAAAATAAGTGTTTGAAAGCAAGGTACAAACTCCTAAATGGAAAATAAATGAAAGATCTCACAGCATATTTTTTTGTTCATGCTGGGATGAATGCATTGGCCTGCTAATTTAAGAGAATCTATTCTTATTTGGGAGCAAGCACAATTGAACTCAGTAAAACATATATACAGTTGTTCTGTTGGTATGGTATCCCTGTTATTCACCATACCATTTTGAAAATAATTATTTGCTTAGACCCTCTCAGTTCTCCTAGGTCAGGGATAGACAACCTTGGCTCTTTTATGACTTGTGGACTTCAACTCCCAGAATTCCTGAGCCATCATGGCTCAGCTTGGAAACCTCTCCCTTTCCCCTCAGCATGGCTGGCTCAGGAATTCTGGGAGTTGAAGTCCACGAGTCATAAAAGAGCCAAGGTTGCCTATCCCCGTCCTAGGTATTGAACAGGCAGGAGCAGATGTGCAACAGACATCTACATCTCTTCTTGACTGCATGTTAAAAAAGTAATTAAATAATCAATAACTAAATGGCTTCAGTGATAGGTAAGCAAAATCACAAACAACTATACTCTTTTCATCTGGCAGAAGGCAATTTATACTATATAGTTCAGATATGTCAAACTTGCAACGTCATGTGACATCGCGCAACATATCAGAGCTTTTTTGCCATTGCCGGCAATGGGGTGGGCGCGGCTCCGGTATGATGAAACCGGCCCGTGGGCCGGCAGTTTTACACCCCTGATATAATTGCATATTAGAAATACAAGTTAAAATAGGCAAGAAAATGGTAAGTGAGCACCTGTCCACCCTAGATATGTTCAAATCACCAGGACCAGATGGATTACACCCCAAGGTTTTCAAGGAAAACCACTGAACTATATCTTTCAAAGATCCTGGAGCACTGGGGAACTACCAGAGGACTGAAAAAGAGCTGATGTAGTTCTCACATTGAAAAAAAGGAAAAAAGGGATCAAGGAAACTACAAACCTATCAGCCTGACCTCAATACCTGGGAAGATCTTGGAAAAGATAATTAAGCAACAAATCATCGAACATCTAGAGACAAACAAAATCATTACCAAAAGCCAACATGGGTTTGTCAAAAACAGATCATGCCAGACAATTCTTATTGCATTCTTTGACCAGGTGACAAAATTAGTGGACCAAAGGAATGCTGTGGATATAATTTATTTGGACTTCAGTAAGGCATTTGATAAAGTAGATCACAACCTACTACTTGATAGGATTGAAAAATGTGGGTTAGACAATATCTCCACCAGATGGATTAGTAGCTGGCTGACTTAGCGTGTGGTCCTTAATGAAACTGCATCTACATGGAGGGAAGTGTGTAGTGGGGTGTCCCAGGGCTCTCTTCTGGGCCAAGTGCTCATGGATGAGGGGATAGATGGGAAACTCATCAAATTTGCAGATGACACCAAGCTGGCAGGAATAGTAAACCCCCCCAGAAGATAGGCTTAAGATACAGAGGGATTTTGACAGACTTGAACATTGGGTGCTGTCTAATAAAATTAAATTCAGTGCTTGGAATCTGAGGCCATCTGGGAAATATAACTTAGAACCCTTCCAAGCAAGTCCCCTTCTTAGAATAGATTTGTTATCTTTAAACAGGCATCAGTCTCTAACTTCTCCTTCATACTTTGATAGCTTTGCATACAGTTTGTCTTCCAACAGTCTCTTTAACACCTTACAGACCAATTTGATGTATTCATCCATGGTTTCGGTATAAATAAGGATCAGAGCTCTTCGCAGTTTTGCAGCACTTACTGGCATGCTCCTGGATTGAGGGTGAGGAGTTGGGCACTCCACAGCACGGTGATCCATCTGACCGCACCAATAGCACTTGATTGGAGCCTTGGCTGGTGCTTGAGACACGCTGATGGCTGCAGAGGCTTGGGAACGTCGGTCATAAAGGAGTTTTTCCTGCACGCGTGGTAGTTTGGGTTCGGTGGTGTTGGACTTTTGGAGGCGGTCCAACTTGATGTCTAGCACAACCACCATTCACGCAACAGGTTAGGAAAACCTTGAATGATGCAGACTTGAAGCAAGTCGTGATCTAGCCCCTGCTTGAAATAGTTGATCAGTGACCTTTCTGGCCACTGTCCCAACTGACTAGCAACTCTCCTGAATTCACGAACATACTCCTCAGTGGGGCGACCTCTTTGCTTCAGGCGGTGGATCTCTTTCTCAGCCAGCAGGGCTTGGGATTCATCTTCAAAATGATCCCTCAGTTACTCCATCAATAGATTAATGTCATCCAATTCAGGAGTCCCTTCATCATGGAGGTTGGTCACCCAGTCGGCCACTTCCCCCTCTAAATTTGCCACCACAGCATTCACCATCATAGCCCCATCCAGGTAGGCATAAGTGTAGCGATCTAAACGAGTCCACACCTGGTTTAAGAAGGTCAGTTTCTCAGTATCCCCATCAAAGGTGGGCTTGATGAAAGATGGTTTGAACCTCAGCAGAGCCGTCTGCACCTGCTGCTAGGTTTGGGTGGCTTGCTGGTCCTGGGGACATGGCCAAATCACTCTCCCGACTTCTCTTGGCTGGGATCTGGGACTGGTTTCCCAAGGCCGTGGCTACCGACTTGGCTGGAACTTGGTATCACAGCTGGTTGGGGGATGGGCAAAGCAGACGGACCCTGGTGGTTGGGCTAAAACTCAGCGAGGGGGGGGGAGAGATGGGTAGTTCTTGGCATTTTCTCCCCACGGCGCCCACCTTCTGGGCAATAGGAATCGTATCCTTTACCTCCAGCCTGCCAAACATTTCCATCAGCTGTTCGAGCAAGGGGCTGTGGACTGAAATCTCGACTCTCCAGAGTCATCCCATCCCATCAACCCCTTTCCTTTCTTGCTGTCTGCAGACGAATAACCCTGGAACAGCAGTAATAAGAGCTCCTCTCCAGCAATTCAAACTCAGAACAACACATTTTTAGGATAAACTATTTCTCAAACAGCCATTTTGGAGTTATAACATTTCATGTGGTATCCTTACATATCCTCATTTTTTAAATCCTTAAAAAAAATAATTTAAGCTTATCAGATGCATGTTCTCCTCAATTAGAAACTTTATAGTAAAAAATGGAGTTAAATGCCACAGGCAATACTGAAATATATTTGCATGACTGCCTATTAAAAATACTGATAAGGAATGAATCAATGTGAGAGACTTTAAATAAAGTATATTTCAAAGGTGACAAGTTTGTCTACAACAGCATTTATTGATTTCTCCTTCATACTAAGAAATGAAACTCTGCAAGGAAACTGGATAAATAATTTCAGTTATATACCTTGCCTATCAATTGCAGAGAAGAAGAGTTGAACCTTTAATTTTAATTATGAGAAACATCCAGAAATCTGAGTCAGATTGAAGGGTCCTGAACCATTTCAGCAATCTGCTCCAATTCTCAATCTCCTACTTCTTCATGAGTTAAAAAGAAAAATAAACTTATTAGAACTTTTTAGAATAAACTTTTCGAAAACAGATTGTTTCTAGCCTGCATTAAAAAAATGAAAAAAATTAAAGGCTATAATGACTTATGAACCCACCATATACACATAAAATCCATATCTTAGTAACAGAAATAATTTCTATGCTTATCTAATTAGTAATTATATCCAAATGCTAAATCAATGCAATATAACTTGCTATCTGTGCTACGTCTGTTCTTATTGTTTTGCAATCGAAATAGTGGCTTTCATGTACTTTCCTAGATTAAGTTTCTTTCAGTATTTTATGAGTTAAGTATTATTTCTAATACTTAATTTATTCCAATTAAATATTTAATTTGTATACGATAAGATGAAAATGAAATCTTGTGACAAATGAAAACTTGTGACAAATGATAGACAAGAAAGACAAGAAATAGTAATATAAAGTGAAATATATTTTGCTTTGTATACACCATAATTTTATTCAAATTATGTTATAGGAAACAATTCCTAGAAAATTATATTCCTTTATCTCTAATATTTTATCCCTAAAAATTATAATACTAATTTGTTATCTTGATACAAGTTCACAAAATGGATTGCTTTCTCTCAAACTATGTGATATTCCACTATAAGCATACAATAAAAAAGCAATTAATCTTGTTTTTACATACATGGCAAGACAGGCTGAATTTTCTGAATGCAGAAAAGCCATTCCAGGCAATCTTCTGTTGTTTGCATGAGTCAACTAGCACAACTGACAAAAGGAAGACACAAATATTCATTCATTGTTACTGATCTGTACAACATTCCATTTCAGGATTTAGATCACCCTTGAGAGCTTTTTCTAATGTTAATTTTGTCTGGGAAAAATGCTGTTTAATATAGTAAATATTTTTTAAATTCTTAATATCCTAAGTGGGGGAAGAAGAGGTACCATTAATGGCACCATCAAGAATTAATTGTCTTTGACAAAAAAAAAATTGTAATGCAGAGTATACTTGAATCACCAAATCATGAAGAAAAAGGTACATTGATAAAAATATGTTATGATCTTTCTGAAAGCAATTGGAAACTTTATCTACCATTCTATTTTAGAATCATTCCACTTGAACTTTGCTGGTATGAACAATTTAAATCAGCTATATGTAAACATATCAAAGCCCTATGTGAACACCATCACAGAGACCTCCATAATTGGATTATGATCCCAAGTAGAGCTACTTAAAGAGCTGTAGAGAAGCTGTAGAGCTATTTACTCTTTCAAATCAAATTTGAAACACAGTTCTGAAAATTCTGCACTTTTAATAAGAAATCCTACAGAAATTATTTGTTCTACCTTCATGACTTTAAGATCAGTAGGAATTTAGAATGACATAGTTAACTATGAAACAAATTAAAATATTTCATAAAATGTTACTTCCTTATAATCTATTTTACTCCAAATTCAGTGTTCAACATAACAGCATGCCAACTGAAAACAGGGTAAGCACTGAAATTTTTACAATCTGCTTTTATGGAGCAGTAAAATTTGAATATAAATTCCTTAATAATCACATTGGCAGAAAGGATTTTTGGTGTCTAACCTGGGTACATGTAACTGAAGTATCTTAGTTTAAATGAGAATAATTTAGATGAGAATAACTCAAAATGCATTTGCCTTGATTAAACTGTGTTCTCTAGTACAGATAGAGCTTACAACTATTTATTTAGTGATATGATCCAGTCCTGTGTCTTTTCCTTATCTGTATCCCTTTTTCCAGCACTTCTGCTAGCACAGGATCCATCAAGACACTTGATTCCAGCAGATCTATCTGTTGGCAGATCTCTGGAGTCACCTAAAAGAAATTGTTTTCATTTGGAAGAAGTATTTCTTTTTCAGCAGACACATCTTTGAAACAGGTTTCTATTGTTAATTTCCTAATCAAATGTTCACAAAGTTTAATAAAAACTTAAAATAAATTTAAAATATACTATACACTCATATTAACATTAAGACAAGGGATGATTACCTTTGATAACTATTTCTATTTCTTCTGTGGCTCAATCATATTAGTCAAATACCAGTCTTTTTCTCTGGAATATTAGTAGTGAAGCCACAAGACTTTCATTTAAAGATGAGCAAAATCATAAGAAAGCTCTTTATACTATATATCATTTCTACAGATCAATATAAGATGATGTTGTTGGTGTTAATAATAAGATTAGTTTATATAAAAAAAGCCAGATTGGCATTTAGGCACCAGATTAGAAACCAGGAACCCATGAATTCTAGCCCTAAAGTACAAAGCCAGCTGAATGATCTTGGACCAGTCATTTTTTTCTCAGCCCTAGGGAGTAGGCAATTACAAATCATTTTTGAAAAACCTTGCCAAGAAAACCATAGGGACTTATTCAGGCAATAATTGGGAGTCAAAAAAGCAACGAGAGGAGAGGAGACCAATCATTATATAAAACACACAAAAAAACTTGTTTCATATCCTGAGTAAAAACTACTCAGGATATGAAACAATAGAAAGATTAATGGCATCCATAATCAGAAGCATCCATAATCAGAAGCAGCACAGTGGAATTGCTCAGCTCCATAAATATATTCATATGCTTCGGTTTCACTTTCTTAAATATTCACTTGACATGGAGAAGACTAGAAAACTGAAAGCTTATTCTCAATCTTTCCTAAAGTATGCTCTCTAATAATGGTATGTGGCCATAATAAAAAAGGAACTGAACTGTATTCTCTCCAGAGTATAACTACTACAAGAGTAGACTACTTCCCTATCTATGATAAGTAGAGATACAGGCTAAACAATTAGCCTTCCCTTTAGCAACCCCCAAACTTTGGAACAAATTTCCCCAAGGAATATTTGGCACACTCTGATCTTGCATTTTAGGGGCATTCTTCCCAGATATGTATGCTTATTATATTTTTAATATTCTGATTACTGGTGTAATCTTACTTACATTCAGAATTATTTATTTGTTCATTTGGTGTCCATCCATATTAGTAGTGAAAAAATAATACAAGAGTTTTTCATCTGTAACTGTCAAGTAAAATAACAAAATCTTTACTGAAATCTAGAGGTACTTTACTATGAAATCTAGAGATATTCTTTAGAAGATAAATGGAGATTAATCAGAAATAAGATTAATCAAATTTTGCCAATTTTTATATTTTAACATAAATATGCAAATTATTATGTTCTAAATTTTATATACTATAGTATAACTTAAGGTATAAAAATAATATTGCATCTCATGATTATCATCTTCAGTGACTTGAATTTTATGCTATTAACTATTATGGCATAAGATTGAAGAAGTGGATGAGTACATAGATTTAGGAATCCAATTTAAGCCAATATTCCATACTGACAGACAGCAAAAAACCTGTAGTGAATATCTGCATACTCATTAAACAAGGAATATAAACAAAAACTCTATTTTTTTTACTTTTTTACCTTTGTGCTTCTAAAAGAAAAAAGCCTGGAAATGTTTAATCAAAGCTAATAAAAGACAACTTGAATTATAACAGAATCTTTTTGATAAGACTTTTAAACAATGGAAATTGAAATTCTTCATTTTTAACAAAGCAGAGTGGCAAGGACAGATTCTACATGCAGCATAATCCCAATTGCTGCAATCGTAGCTTTGAAAAAGGCTAATAGGCTGCAGATTCTGTAAACCACATTGATACAACTCTGCTATGATATAAATAGCTGGCATTAGCATAATTACATACCATAAATTCTGAATTCTGTGTCTTATAGGATTCTAATATCCTTACAATATTATAAAAAAGCTATAGCCTAACATTAAAAACTGCCAAAACTGTATAAGCAAGCGATATTAATATATGCTTTATACTTTCTAAAAAATATTGCAGAAAAGTGAAAAAGGAAGTGTGCAGGATAAAGAAAAAAGTAATTTTAAAAATCTGTAATGGAAAAACTGCAGATACTTAATGCAACATTTTTTCTATTGTTTATATTTTACATTTCTCTGTTACTATGTTTAATCTATGTATTAATTTCTAATGAAGAAAAAAGAGCTAAATAGAATTTATAATAATTACAGGTAATTACCAGTATTATTTGTTCATATTGTTTTGTTCTTTTAAAATATTTTTACACAGTAAGTATAAAAACACTACCTCCATGTTTCCTGTTAATGATTTTCTCTACTTGAAGTTGTACAGCTTTCAAGTGATTTTCATGTGCTCTGCTTTATCATTTCTATGAGAGATTTATACTATTTAATTAATACCTACACTCTATAAAGTACATATGGTCCCTGAAAAATTTAGGGACAACAAATAAAGCTCCAGGTTCAAAGGAAATTGTTGTGATAGTGAGAAGTCATACAGCAAAGAGATCCAAAGGGATTAATGCGAATGAAAGTTGTTACAGCATGTCCTTGAGAACCAGTGTGGTATGAAGTTAAAATGAAATGAATTGAGCTCTTTGAAGAAAAGCCAGACCTGGGGAAACTAATTATGATGATTCCCTGCTTTAACTTTTTACGACTGACACTTTTTTGGATAATTAATCTCTTACAACACGGGTCCCCAACCTCTGGTCCGTGGACTGGTATCGGGCCGAGGTATGCCAGCAACCGGTCCACATAAAACCTGCAAAAGTTGTATTAAGAATATATTTGTATAACTTGTGTTTACTGAAGAAAAAGTCACAAAAATTATATTCCCAAAGACAAAAAATTGGTAGCAATTGAATCCATATTTTTTATGGAAAGCTGTCTAACTGGTTGACTAAGCTAACACCTTTTTATATGTAGCATCTAATAAAGGGGTTAAGAATGACTCTCTGACCTTTGAACTAAAGAAAACTGCATATGCTCTGAAACTCAACAGTCTAATCAAATACATAAACTTCAGTGCTGTTTGCATGATATCTCACTATTTTTACAAGAAACTACAAAGTAAAACATGATGTTCTATTTTCACATTGCATAGAAGAATGAGAATTCTTTTCTTATCTATGAACACATGTGAAATCATGGAGATGTAATCATTCAGCCAGAAACTTCTTAGTTTTTCATATTAGCTGCACTAGGACTCTTATTAACATTTTAATCTCATGCATAAGCATCATAAAACTTCCTATGATGATATGGTATCATTCCTTTGCGAAATGTAGTATTTCCTCTAAAGCGAACAGTTAAATTGGATACATTATGCCTTTATACAAATATAAATGTCCATAAAAGCAATGGAAAAGATGTGATATTCATGGAATATCTCTCAGTTCTGTAGACAAACAATTCTCAAATTTCCTTGGGCAAAGCTGTAATAATGTAATCACTTAAAGCATTAATTACTTCTGGAGAGCATAAAGGCCTTTGAAACAAAACAAAGAACATTTACTCTGTGATCCAAAATGAATTTATCTTTGTGGTATATTGTCATAGAACATAATTGCTAACAATGAAATAAATTCAGAAATAATCTGATGAAATTGCAGGTTCACTGGCTATTAAGCAAAATGATTAGGGACATATCTCTTGACAAAGTTCATTTAAATATTAGATCAGAAAGTATACAACATTACATACACTTCAAAATTCTTTTAAGTGACTCATGCCATTATTATAACCTTATATACTGATAGCAAACACATTCTGGTTAAATAACCCAAATACATAAGCATGCTGTGAAATGCTTCATATTCAATCTCCAAAGGTAAATTGGAGCATGCGATAACAGAAACATAGCACCTGTATGCAGTTCCGTAAACAACCAAGTCTTTCTCCGCGTCTGTGAAACAATATAAAAGCAACCTATATCATGGCAAAGGGCATGAGTATGTCTTCATCATATTAATAATGCATTTTTTTTGTAAATTCTATTTTTTTAAAATAAATATATTATCTAACTGCATTATCTGGCTCTATATTGGACAAAATTTGCTAATGCAAAAACATATCATATTACCAAATTAACAAAATTTCTCATATCTCTCTTTGTTACTTATAAAAGTCAAATAATATATTGCAAAGATATGATGATAAATCCAGCTTAATCAGATGAAAATAGCTTTTCGGGGTGATCATCCTATTATATTTAATCTCTGGTTACTTCCTTTGTAGTATTTTCAGAATTATACATATTTATGTCCTTAGTCTTTGTCCAAATCAGAAAAACATATAATTTAAAAATAAAGTAATGTGGAATAAAAGACAGTGGAAGTACAAGCAACTTCTATAATTAATGTGATATTGAGTGAGAAAACAATATAATGGGTTTGGCTTTTTTTTTTTTTTTTTGCAATTTAGGAATACATATATATAGGTAGTCCTTCTTTAACAACCATAATTGGGATTGGTATATCAGTCATTCATTAAGTGAAAGCACAACTGTGCTTATGTTACTTCAATTTTCCTTTGCTTTACACATTTGCAAAGGTTGTAAATGTGAGGATTGGTCGCAAAGTTACTTTTTTGTCACCACTGCAAGTGTGAATGGACACTCTATGAGGCAGTCACTAAACAGCACTACATGTAATTTTAAAATGCTTTGGAACTCTGATGTCTGCAAGGGACATTTTTTGATTATGCAAGGACTCATTAGAGTCAAAACATTCCATCTGAACTGTGGGTGGCTCTGGAGCTGCTTGTCACACTGTGGTCCAGGGACTTCTTCACATGCCATGGCACTGGGGGTGCAAGACCCTGAAACACAGCATCAAACTCTTCAGAGTATAAAGCCTAGCCTGAGCCCAGCCCATCCATGCACCACAGCACAAAGACTCCAAAAAGTCCCAGCTGCCGCAGGAAGCTCCAGAAATGCACTATAAAACCACTGCCCAGGAAACCGGAACTACCCCAGCCATCTCAGCCCAACTATCCCCACTGCCCTGCACTCTGCCACCTAGCTGACCCCATGAATGAATTGGAAAAGAAAGTCTTGAGCAGCTAGCAACTGCTTCACCAAAGACCAATGGCCCATGCAGTGGTGAAGGTCAGAGTACAGGACACCAAGGGCAAAATTAAAGGAGATAGGCGAATGGAAGGAGGTGAAGTGTCCTTGCGGTTGTAAGTGCAGGCTAGCTGCCAAGTGCCCAAATTTTGATCAGATGACTGCAGGGACACTGCAACAGCTGTAATTTCAGGAACTGGTTGTAAGTCCTTTTATTCAGTGCTACCATAAATTCGAACAGTTGCTGAAAAAAATGACCATAATTTGAGGACTACCTGTGCCATGTTGACAGCAGCTGAACCCCTCAGAGAATCAAAGGATAATCTCTTTTTGTTTCCAACACATAAACCAAAAAATGACTGTTGAGGTTAATAGCTGAAACAAAGATAATATATTTAATCAATTCCAAACTCTACTTATTGCGTATGCCGTCAGAAAACTAGATTATAGTTAAACATTAAGAATTTATCACAAAGAAAAAAAGTCATACTTTGTCGGTGACATAGGTATGAACTTATTTAGAATGGAAACTAAAATGTTAATATCAAAAGAAATTACCACATGAATAATTTTAACGAAGCAGAAATGGGAATCAAGTGGATGAAGAAGTACATATAGATCATTTTCCAGAAATGAATGAAGTTCAATGCTTGAAGTAATATCTACTGGAGCATCAAAAAACAAACAAACCAGCAGTGAGCTCTCTAACGCATGTGTGTGTATCCGTGAGAGAGGGAGAGAAAAAGAGAGAGATTAGTTTTAATAAATTAGTTTCAATGAATGCAATAGTATTCTTGAACTTAAATTTGTTTCAAATAAACTTTCAAATATAACCTTAAGAAATAATGTATAACAATTAGTCAGAAAAAAAGACAATTCAATTTTAATTATTTTAAATTAAAATTACTTTAATTTGCAAATCTTTGAGGTGATTGAGCCTGCTTTCAATATGCGTAGGGACATAACACATCCCTTTTCCAATTTAAAAGTTTATTCAATTTAATAACTGACAAATACTATAGTAATTATATATCCGTTTATAGGTATTTTTAAAAATAATGCAAAGTAGTTATTTAATGCAAATAAAAATGATTAAAATTCTAGCAAAGCACCTTGTTTAGTTCATCTAATTCATCTCTTATTAAAATTCTACCCTTTGACAAAGTCAAAACTAGCATTAATTTTAATAAGAATTTCCCTTGAATAATATTAAAGAGATAATTTGAACTTTATTTCTGTTAAAGAATCACAAATGAAATATTTGGAATAACTGAGATTATAAAATTTCAAATACTGTATTAAGCCTGCTTTGTTTAATGGTTATTTCTTAATTCTTCTTACAAAGTGTAGATTGAAGTGTTATAATGGAATATACACATATCTCTATGTATGTATATATTTCTTTATATATATCCATTATTTTTAATTACTTTGATCAACCTAGTTTATTCATTCATCATCCAAAACTAGAATTAATTTTATTTTACAGTAAAGTGTAACATTTTTTCTTTATAACTAGGTATGCTTTTTTGCATGAAATATTTGCCTTGATCTGAATAGATCATTATAATATCTTCAGAAAACTTTGTTGACTTTCTGCAACAATAAACAAGCTAATGATTTGTGCAGCACAACATTCATTGATAAAATTGCTAGTATCAGTCTGCTCTCTCAGGATCATAAGAGTTCTAACAGCACCATTTGGATAATTTAGATTAAGTCCAACTACTACTCAGCGGAGGAATCCAAATTAAGACAAAACTGATGGTTTTTTGCTTCAAGACATAAATGAAAGGGAATCTATATCTCACTCACTCTCCTTGTCTCTACCCCTATTGTATCATATCTGTGTTTTCATATTAAGAGTTTAATGTGTAGTCCTTGGTGCTCTCTGAGCTTTATCTGTATTAAGCCTGCAGACGTTTCATTACCAGACTAGGTAACATTATCAGTGTTACTTAATTTTCTAATGAAACATCTACAAGAAAAGAACCAAGCTTAGAGAGCACCAAGGACCCCAAATTTCAACCTTGAGAGAGAGAGATAGATAGATAGATAGATAGATAGATAGATAGATAGATAGATAGATAGATAGATAGATAGAATAGACAGATGCTATATATATGCTATATATAAGAGTTTAATTTAATTTTATTTCAGAAGATGATAGCGGATGGGAGAGCAACAGCAAACACCAAAGCTGTAAGTTGGTTAAAGAGGAAAGCTGCATCCAACCAGTCAAAAAGAATCAAGCTGAATCTGAAGGAATTTAAACGTTATTTAATGCATAGGAAAGCTACGAATTTTATTAGCCAATTTTCTTTTTTATTTTTCCGAGTGGGTTAACAAGAACCATTATATAACAATATTCCTTTCCACAGTGTACTGTATGCACAAGCCTTTATTGGAAGTTTTTACTTGAGATATTTTATTTTCCAACACCCATAGGATTCAGTTTAATTCACCATCCTGAGCTTTATAGATCAGTCCATAATGGAAGTTATATGTTATTTCATTATAATATCAGTGAACATCCCAGCAAGACCAACAGAAGGTGTAATTTTGCATATATCCATTGATGAAATGATTGTCTCTAAGGATATCTGTCCATCACCACAATAATTTAAGAAAAAAAATGTAACTACATAAGTACTGCACATATATTGTATTGATTTTCAGTATTGATTTTGGGTTGGTATTTGGAATTATATCCTACTTTTTATCTATCTCAGTTGACATTTTGCAAAGATGCATTTATTCACTCCAAATGAAACATGCCACTGAAGCACCCAAAAAAGGAGAGTTTGTGATCCTTCCACTGTTTCTTCTTTTGGTAACAACCAATTCTGGTATTGAACTGTTTGCTTTTGATTACATGAAAAGTACTTACAAACCTTTTTAAAGATCTTTGCTCTCAGAGAGGGCTGGGAAATTTTGAGGATCAAAGTCATCAAGGAAACAACATTCATCACACAAACACACATCCAAAAATATATTCAACCTGTTGGAATGGATCAGGTCCAGTAGATAGTTAACTCACATAACAACAACAACAACAATAAAGTTGGAAGGGATTTTGGAGGTCATCAAGTCCAACCCCCTGTTCAAGCAGGTAACCCTATACCATTTCGGACAAGTGGCTGTGCAGTTTCTTCTTAAAAACTTCCAGTGTTGGAGCATTCACCACTTCTGGAGGCAGGTTGTTCCACTGGTAATTGTTCTGACTGTCAGAAAATTTCTCCTTAGTTCTAGGTTGCTTCTCTCTTTGGTTAGTTTCCATCTGTTGCTTCTTGTCCTGCCTTCAGGTGCTTTTGAGAATAGCTTGATTCCCTCTTCTATGTGGCAGCTCCTGAGATATTGGAACACTGCTATCATGTCACCCCTCGTCTTTCTCTTCATTAGACTAGACATTCCCAATTCCGGCAACCATTCCTTATATGTTTTAGCCTCCAATCCCCTAATCATCTTTGTTGCTCTTCTCTGTACTCTTTCTAGAGTCTCAACATCTTTTTTACATCATGGTGATCAAAACTGGATGCAGTATTTCAAGTGTGGCCTTATCAAGGCATTGTAAAGTGGTATTAATACTTCACGTGATCTTGATTCTATCCCTCTGTTAATGCAGCCTAGCACTGTGTTGGCTTTTTTGGCAACTGCAGTACACTGCTGGCTCATATTTAAATGATTTCCACTAGGACTCCAAGATTCCTCTCACAGTTACTACTATTGAGCAAGGTACCCCCTAGACTATATCTGTACATTTGGTTTTTCTTGCCTAAATGTAGAACTGTACTTTTTTCACCACTGAAATTCATTTTGTTAGATAGCGCCCAGTGTTCAAATCTGTCCAGATCCTCCTGTATCCTAAGCCAGTCTTCTGAGGGTTGGCTATTCCTGCCAGCTTGGTGTCATCTGCAAATTTGATGAGTTCCCCATCTATCCCCTTGTCCAGATCGTTGATGAAGATGTTGAAGAGCACTGGGCCCAGAACAGAGCCCTGGGGCACCCCATTACACACTTCTCTCCATGTAGATGTGGTTCCATTGAGGACCACATGCTGAGTACAGTTGGTCAGCCATCTACGGATCCATCTGATGGTGATGCTGTCTAACCCGCATTTTTCTATCTTATCAAGTAGTAGGTTGTGATCTACTTTGTCAAATGCCTTACTGAAGTCCAAGTAAATTATATCCACAGCATTCCCCTGGTCCACTAATTTTGTCACTTGGTCAAACAATGCAATAAGATTTGTGTGGCATGATCTGTTTTTGACAAAACCATGTTGGCTTTTAGTAATGACTTCTCCCATGCATAAATATGATTTTTTCCCCTGTGTAATAATGCAATTTATCTAGTCATATTGAATTTGTGAAACTTCTGCTGTTGGTAAAGGTGAATTGAGTTTTTGTAATGAGGTAGATTTCTTTGCCTATAAACAATCTGGCAATCACTGATTATAATCTAAATTATTTTTTTCAAACCTGAGGAATTCCCAATTTTAATATTACAATTTTTCTCTTAAAATCACAACTATATTTTAATTTCAAAACTATATCACAGATTCCTCAATAATGGAAATAAAAGACATTTTTAGAATTTTGGTTTAATTGTGAACAAGCAGTATCATGATGGAAGCTATACAATCTCTCCTAGTTGGCTTCTTCTTCTCAAGTGGATAACACTGGATATTTCTTAACAGTGAAAAACAAACTGTGAAAAGAGTTGAATTCAGTTCTCCAGGAGTGGCTAGCATTGCATAATAAATGCATAATAAAATATGCATTTACTGCAGTTAATCAGCTTGTAGCTTTTCAACAATTAACTGTGCTTTGCACTATAAAATCTTTCAAGTATTTAACATTACTCAGTTATTATACTTTCTAGTCTGTTAATATGGGCTCTTTCAATATGGTTATTACAGCATGATGACCACGTTTTCGTTCAGGATCTGAACAAGACAGTGCTTTATTGAAGCACTGAAGTAATTCAGTCTATTCAGTCTATTCTATTAGACACATTAGATTTTACTATATCTTACTGGTACTCATTACGATCCCTGTTGAAAGCACTTTGGTCAGCATGAGCCAGCTTAACATTAAACAACAACATTGTCAGTTGAGAAGTCTGGCAACCTTATATGTAAAAAACAACTCTTTTCCCAATTTACTTTGGCTTAAAAACGTAACTTCCCTAATACATAAAATTATTTTCAAAGTATAGTACATCTTCATAAATCAGTACAAAATGTTGCAAGTAATAACTAGACATCACCTATTCCACAGTGCTATGTATATTATACACAGTGCTATGTATATAATCACTGAATATAAACTCATTACTTTTCAAAATTTAAATTCTTGACCATCAAATTTACTAAATCATATGCAGCAAAGTCTTGTAGATTAGTAGCCTGAGATACCCCTACCCTGCTTATATTTATGTTGTATACAGCCCAAGGATTGCGACAAAGTTTGCAATACAAAAATAGTTTTATTAATACAATAAATTTGTGACTTCGTTATCTGAAATTTCAAGTATCCAAAATTATTAAAAGGAAACCTGAGCTAAATATACATGGTAAAACATTTCATATCAATGTTATTTTCCTTGCTTGTATTCTCAAAGTAACTGAATTTATTAAAGAATCCAGCAGAATGAGTCACACATGATCATTTGTAGTTTAAAATAAAGCAAAACATACACTTCATTAAGTAAGCTTATTCTATTAGTTATACAAATCTATGAGAAACTTTATCTTCAATTATACTTATAGGTCCTAGGACAGTGCTTCTCAACGTTTGTGTGACGTCACACAAACGTTCTGCGCATGCGCCGGGCCGTGCGCATGGGGGTGGGGGCCCCACGCATGGCGCGCATGCGCGACGCCGCCCCCATGCGCGGCGCGCATGCGCAACGCCCCCCACGCACGGCGCGCACGCACGGCGCCGTCCCCATGCGTGACGCGCATGTGCGGCCCCCCCATGTGCGGCGCGCGTGCAGGATGCTGTCCCCATGTGGGCGCGCATGCGAGGCGCCGCCCCCATGCGCGGCGCCACCCCCATGCGTGGCGCACGTGCACAGCACCGCGAAAAATGGCGGATCGCCGCCTTTGGCGACCCCCGAAAAATGGGCGATCGACCCCAAATGGGGTCGCGACCCATAGGTTGAGAACAGCTGTCCTAGGATGTTTCTTAGAGATCCACAGCAGAACCTTGCCTTCATTCTACACTAGTGTTCCAAAAACAAACATGTTCACCTAATTGGGGAGGGGGGTAATAGGGCTTCATATATAAAAATGAGAAATGTGTGTAAGTTTGGGGAGCATATAGGTTTTACAAACATCTTACAATTAATTTGGTGTGATGATAGAACATTTGACTTTGGTTCAGTAATCAAAGCTGCTTTACTGTACTAATCTCCTGACACATATATGGCATCTGCACAGGAATAGAACTAAGGTATCCTTTAGTGGCACCAATCTCACCAGCACTACATCATCCAAAGACCTAAGTTCAAGACTCCTTATTTTCCTTTTCATGTCATAATTATATGTCAGGTAACTTCATTTTCAGAAAAGTGAGAGGGATATTCTGATTCTCATTATAAGTAGAAACACAATATAACAAATTGCTTATTTCTTTGGCAGTAGGTAGACCAGACAGAAGTCACACTATGAAAACCCCTTTATAATCAATGAGACTCAGATTATGAGCACCAGTTTCAGTTTATTCTAGGTAGAACAAGCTTTGGTTAAACACATAGGATGGAAAATTCAACCGTCTTCCTTAAGCCAATAAGGGCATCTATAGAAAATATGGTCTATACATGGACACCATAAAATCAGTGTCTCCAAGCAATTTTTTTTTCTTTTAATGAAATCATTCTCATCTTCTGAGCCTCATTTAAATGAGGGTGAGGGTGAGCTATTGATCAATTAGGTCAATTAGGTAGGAATCTGTATTTTTTACATCTCTTACACATTCCCTTTGAAACTGACCTAGCTGCTTCTTCAGAGTAGCTGATCATTAGGCATAATAACTGAAAAAGTTTGGAAAAAAATTCAGGTACTACATTCTTGAAACCAGCTATGTTTGAATATAAAGGATTTATAAATATACAAATTATAATTATTGTCATAATATATTCAAAATATACACATAAAACAGGAAAAATGTTCAGAAAGGATTTTTGTTATTCAAATTTCATTCTCTTTAGCAGTGATTTTATCTAACCAAGTAATGAAGACAAGAAAAGCTCAGAGAACATCAAGAACCCGAAAATTAAATCCCAAGTTACATATACTGTCCACTATTGGAATACAATTTTGTATTTCTTTGCAATAAAGTAATGTTCCTTTTACTTAATAGAGCTGACTCATAAGATAATTTGCTAAGAATAAAACCTAAATATGAAATGTCATACAGTGAAACAATGTAATAAGGAAAATACATCTATAAAAATACCTCCTTTTTTGCTTTAAGGTAATATAAGCAATAAAATCTTTACTATATTGTTATTTTCCAACTCTGGTTTTTTTGGTTGATTAAAGCTTAATATTTTGGTAAAAATAATAGTAAAGATAGTCCCAGCTTCAAGTGATCTTAATGCATTTATGATAGCCTGTACTACAACTACCATTGTTGACTCTCTTAAAGTAAATTTAAATAAAACTATATAGTCCCATTACCACATCAATGCAAAAAATATAATAAAAATCTAGATTAACAGGAATTCAAAATAGCTCTGCCAAATGAAATGTGAACATTACTTGTTGCTCTATTAATCTTAACTCTTGTTTTCAGGTGAAAACTGTTAGCCTGTAATGCGTAATAACTCATCACTTGGTTAGTTGAATATGAAGATGCCCTCCCTAAGATATTACTCTTTATTATATATAGTGTCTTATTATGTACATAGAATTATATTGTTATGTTGTAATCAAACCACCCAGAGTCAGTTTAGTCAGGTAGTGCCTAAATTGAATTAATTAATTAATAATTAATTAATCAATAATCATTAGCTTGTCTAGTTCAATCCACAATATCAAACTTTTAAAAAAAGCATTTAACCATTTTTCTTAATCTGTTAACATTATTCCATGCAAGGTTACAAATAACAAGTACCACATTCATATTACATTAAGTTATGTGTAACTTTGTTTCTGTGTTTTTTGTTTTAAAGAAAAATAGTTGGAACAAAACAGGGATCGGCAGTGGTACGCAGCATACCAGAAACCAGACTGTGCAAACAAGCCAAGCCCCATCCATGGGATGCAAGCAGCACACGAAACCATGCCCCCTCTGGTCCATGGAAAAACCTCTCTCCATGGAACTGGTCCCTGGTGCCCAAAGGTTTGGGGGCTACTGGAGTAAGTAACAAATGGCACAGGAGTTGGCAAGAGAGAAGAAATGGATAATTAACTCCCCTGTGCCCTTTTGTCCATTCTCTCTTGCTTTTTTTTTGCCCCCATAGAGGAAAAGATATGTATGTATGTATGTATGTATGTATGTATGTATATGAACTTCCAAGTCCAACGAGCTGAGATTAACCAGAAAAGCAGCCATGACTTCAAGCAAAACAATAAAATAAAATGCAACACCATCCCTCAGGATTAAGCCTGCAAAACTTTCTTCTTCACAAAAATTAAAGGGAGGAGGAAAGAAAATTATGTGCAAGTTACTTCTCACTAAACTATAGTTACAGACCAAGGAATTGGCATATTTATATGTGCAAATATTTCCAAGTTTAATCTTTTAACTTTATTATTTTAATCTTTTAACTTTATTATTTTGCCTCCAAAATTATTGTTTGTGTCTCAGTAAGTCAGAGTAATATAAAAGAAAAGATATTTAAAATTCATACATACATAATACTTTCTATTATAAAGGCAGAACTCAATAAAAGAAAATACTTTATGTAAGGTTTAAGTTGCACTGTGGAATTGAGTCCATATTGTTGGCTACATTTTAGATCCAGTGAAAACAATGAGTAAGTTAATTGATATGATCTTAAGTACTACTGATGTAAATGAAGGGAATTCTGAAGCAGCCCTAACCCTTTCCCAGATTAACGCACTAGTGCATTTAACTGATTCTTGTTCATACGGAGTAGGGTTCTTCAAACTTGGACGTTTTATGACTTGTGGACTTCAACTCCCAGAATTCTTCAGCCAGCATGTCTGGCTGGGAAATTCTGGAAGTTGAAGTCCACAAGTCATAAAAAGATATGGAGCAACAACAGGTCTCTATGATTTACAACATAGACCTTCCCCAGCCCTATTTCCATTTTCCCTAAAATAAGGATGGGCTGTGGTATTTTATCTCTCATCATTTCTAGTGTTTGGACTTGCTTGCTGGAAACCCATAAAGGCACAAGATCCTTTCCATCTTCAATATATACTTGAATATCTCTCAGCATTTCATATGAAAAGATTTCTTTACCTTTAATCATATTAAAGATGGTTCAATCCTGACAGGCTTAAGATTGACTCAACCTTCCATCCTTCTGAGGTGGGCAAAATGAGAATCCAGAATGTTGGGGGCAATATGCTGATGTTGTAAACTGCCCAGAGGAGCGGTATATGAGTCTAAGTGCTATTGCTAAAGGAAGTGCTATTCTAAAGGAAGTCTTCTTGAAATACCAATGCGTTTTCTGCATTGCCTCAAATTTCTATGAAAAGGATTCTACATTAATTAATTTATTCAAGAGCTAAACCACTCTTCTTAAGAAAAACAACAGTATTTTACAAGAAAGCAACATGTGCTATCATATTATTTTAGTAATTCCTAACTTGAAAAAAATTAAAAATCTTCTATTTATGTAGAAACTATTCAAAGTCCAAATTGAAAAATACTTCTATGTTCCACTGCTTAATACAGGGATGTCAAACTGCCAGCCCACGGGCCAGCTGCGTCACGCGGAAGCTGCGCCCACCCCATTGCTGGCAATGGCAAAACAGTCCCGATACATTGTGCGATGTCACGTGATGTCAGGAGTTTGACATGTCTGGCTTAATGAATCCCTGTACTTATTATTATGAAATATTTCCCAACAGGAATGTTTGAGGAGGGATTCCCCAAAAAAGGGGGGCTGTATAGGAAGATAGAAGAAATCCAGTGTTCCATACATTCGCAGAAATGCTACAGAATTTTCAAGTACTGAAAAATGAATGAGTTGCAGAAGCAGGTGTGTATAGAACCTATTACACAAAGATTCCAGTATATGTTTCTATTTGTTGAAACAACAAGTTATCCATTAATTAATAAAAGTAATTTTACTTGCCTAGCATTTAAAATTTGCTGAGCCCTTAAAGGATAAATTTGATTGTTTATTTTAATTGTTGGTAAATAAATCCCTGAGTTATAAAATCACAGACAATTGGGAAAATGATAATGCTTCATAGATAATCCTACATCAAAGTTCAATTGCTTCAAAGAGATACAAAAAATTAAAATTGTCATTTTATTAAAATATGTCTCTACAAAGTGAAGTTTCCATCTGAAAACTGGAAACAAAAGTAACTTCTTTTAGAGAATGAAAACTCTATTTGATTCTTTTAATATTTCTTAAATTGATTTTCAATTAAACATTCTGAAATGTTTCTAACATCAGTAGGAAATATAATTGTACTTCCTCTAGGCAAAATTTTACATGGACATATAAAAAATATAAATGTGAAATGTAAAAGAAAGCATTTTTTCATGAAAAAAAATCCTGACTTTACCTATTCAATTTCCACACCAGATTTTGGTTAGGCACATGGAATCAAATGCACAAGTAATTTCCAAAATTAATCACTTTCAACTTAACTCATATTCTTATTACCATTCACTTGGGCTACTGCAATGTACCCTAAGTTACTTAGCTGTTTTTCTATGCTCCATAAATCCTTTGATCATCCATGTCATTCGAACACTCACTGTTTTCCAATACAAGAACTTCTTGCCCATGTTTTATGGTACCATAATATCTGGCATCACAAACAGGATTAGAACTCAATGCCTTTGAGGAGCTGAAGGCTAAAGGGCTGTCCCTGCTGCAGGGAATATGTGTCACTTAAAATGTGTATCTGTCTATAGTGACTATAATATGTAAACTTAACATGACATACTTTTAAATTTTTCTTTATTAAAACACTGTAAATCAGATATTTGAAGCTATAGAATATTTTTTAATTCTAGTTTTTCTAGCAAGTTCTCTTCCCTTACTATGGAAAGTAATCTAACTAGGATATTTTAGCACCCATTTACAGTTAAAAACACATTTCACCTTTAAATTGAAATTTCTACAGAGCCCTAGTAAGGGCAGACAGACACACATATAAAGCCTATATATGTAAATACCATTAGTAAATAATGATTTTTCAGACTCAAGATAACAATTTTGATTATATTTAATAAGTAAATTTAATAATTTGGAAAAATTGCTTTGGCGTACACAGGAATGATTAGCATAGCATCTGTCTGCCACTCTTTCAAATATGATACATATTTTAGTAGTCACCTGATGTTGGGAAAACACACCTGTTTTAAAAATGTAGAAACACAAACTTTATTTATGTCCCTGTGTGCTCTGAAGCACTTTTTTGGAATCCAATCCAAACTTACTGCTCAACCTTAGTTATTGATATTCCAATGTTACCTGCCAATATGTTTTGGTCTGATTCCAATTTAAGGAGTAAACAAATTATATTTATAGTATTTATGTTTATTTTATATTATATAGTAAAATATAGATTAAAATATATAGACAAGACATTGTCACCGAAATCTGGAAACTACTCATATATAAAATTATTTCTTTTCCTCATAGATATTCACAAATAACCACCTCATGTAAAAGTACTGAGATATCTTTTATGTAATTCAATTTGTATCAGTATACTTCATTTAATAAGTATACTAATAAGAGTGCACTGTGCTCTTATTAAATGAAGTATACTCTACAGCATATTGTTGATCTTATCCCTCAAGTGGTAGGATTTATTTCCATTTTAAAAAAAAGTCTGACTTTGTTTAACAAATACACTCTAGATATTTATTTGTAATACTGAACTATTGCAAGGGTTCATTTTTAAAAAAAAAATAAGCAGCTTCATGGCATTCAAGCTCATGTTCCATTTTTCAACATAAACACCTACATGAATTATTCATCAATTACAATGTGCTATTCATTTACATTTGCAAACTTCTCATTTTCCATATTGGAAAGTAACACATTTTAATCAATATTTTTCTACTTTTAAATAATCAAAGTTCTATTTAATTACTATACATAACTCTGTTCCCAATAACTTTGCTTAAATTCAACTGGGAAAACCTGTACTCTGACAAATTAGTTGAGTATCAAGGCTGCATTCTCAAATACCATTGCAAGCCAATTCTAAACTATACCATACTAAATTACCATATATGATTTAGTTGTCTCCTTAAAAGAAGCACATTTATTTCTACATAAAAAGTCAAATTCAGGCTTTATCTTTTATCTGTCAGATTCTTCTGAATAATTATGTCTTATCAAAACTGAACCAATACAACATTTGCCCCAAGTTTTAAAATAAAATATATGCACATTGATTACATTCATATTTCAGTTGACTTCAGAGGATTCCATCAATATAAAAGCTCTCCTGATTTTGTTTTGTTTTTCTATTTCAGAAGACATATTTGACACATTTATTTGTACCCATATATATCAAAAACTCTGTCCAATCAATTCAGTGCCAGTTCATAGAAAATGACATAAATTCAGATGCTATTCTATAAAATCAGTGAGGTATGATACCTGCATTACTCTAGGCAACAAAAGAATGCAAGTCTGATTGTTTTTGCAAATCATCTTAAAAATGAATTTTATAAATGATTGCTAATACAATATAGCCATTTTTAACTTAACCACTTTATAAACCTAGGCGTTTGAAAATAGGTATAACTAATAAAGCCAATAGCTATTAATAATAAATTGCTCCAATGAACCTTTCATGCAGGTAATATTTTCAATTTCCTGAACATAATTTGCAAATAAATGGGTTGATATTCTTAATACCTTTGGTATTTATTTAAATTATATAAAGGATGTGTTACTATATTGATGTATCAGTCATACAGTCCAATTGCAATCATCTTTGTACAAAAACAGATTTTAATCAGGTCAACAGGGCTTTCTCTGCTTACTTAGTTTCTTGATTTTATCTTTCAGTTTATCAATAGTGGATCAAAATAAACAAATGGAATTTACTCCTACTTAAATGTGCTAATGTTTTAGAAGTAATGAGGATGAATGGGATACAAACTGCACCCTCCAAATAAGCTTTTCTACCCAACTCAATTTATATTGGCTCTCCTCAGGGGCATTAATACTAGCAGTTATTACAGGCAGTACATACAAACTTTAGCATTATTATAAATGCATGCACAAAGTATTTTGAATTGTGGACATTTATGAAGTGGTAAATCAAACGATTGTCTACGTGGTTAAATTTACAAAATGCAATTGTTGTGTCTATTAGAGAAGCTATCAATTTCTTTTTTTATTATACTATCTATTTAATCTAAACATTACAGTCTTTATATCACAAAAACTGCAAATATTTAAAGTTTAGTGCCCTAATTCTTACCCTATCCTTCTTTGCTCAAATCATATAGCAAAGGCTATATAATGTGGAGAAACAACATAGTTTACATCCTTTTATTAATTGTTTCTGTCCTTGAAAAGTTCAATACAAAGCAACTGCAGAGTTTGACATGCAAGTTATTCATCTCTGATCCGATGACTAAGCAGTACTGAAAAAGTTATGTTTCATAATATTTAATGATTGTACAGTAACATTAACAATTATTCAAACCAAAATAAAAATCTACAATTTATCAACACTCTTTTAGCCTCATAACTGGACACAAAAAATAGAAATCAATAAATTGTTTTACTCTTTACTAAATTAATATAACAAAAATGAATTTAGGAATAAAGAGAAAATGTATGTGTGAGTTGGAAAAATATATCAAGCTCACAAGCAAACAGATATGGGAGAAAGACTGTCAGTCTGTCTGTCCCAGACACCTAGTGGGCAATAGCAAAATCTCAACATCTTTCTTCTTCCTACAATTAAGTTCTGTCACTGTTAATTTCTTAAAACCATCAGTGCTCTGTGAGATATATTTTCATTCAGGTAAACTTCCTTCATATGCACAACCCATGCTGTTTCACTGACCTGCATACAATTAGTAAAATAACTTGCATCCCCTAAACAGCATAAGAATACTTAGAATCATCTCTGTCATCACTTACAGTTCTGCAGCCAACACTCAAGAGAACTTATTTGGGAGAGAGAAAAAAATATATCTCATAATGTAATTTACAAAGAGTGGAAACGCCTACAAGGAGCTGAAGTACCTGCACTGGGGAGATGTTCAGTTGTTCACTTCATCTTCCGTTGACAAGGAAACCAAACAGCACTTCATTCTCCAGGAAAACCTTCCACTGCCATCTTTTGAAAATATATTTATTTGTATATATGTGCATAGCTATCAACATTATGATAATCATAAAATTATCTCTGTATAAAAATATTAAAAAGTGAAACTCTGGAAAGGAAATATTTTTTGGCTCTCTCCCTCTCTCTTTTACTACACGGCATTTTTTTGGATGGGGGAGGAAGAATTTAAAAATGCTCAACAGTACCAAGCTGCAAGAAAAGTTTCACATTATAAAATCAGAAAAAAAAAGAAAAACGGCAGATTCCAACCGGGTGTCCAAAAAAAGAAAAAGAAACAAAACAATAATAAAAAACATTTAACAAAATTAATATCTTGCTCGGTGGCTTGCACCTAGTATTGCAAGATCACAAATTGTCTGAAAACGTTGCTGTAAAATGCATTTTTAAATCCCATATACATATATGTATATATACACACAAAAAAAACAAAAAAAGAAAATACGTCAAAAATCTCTGCAAAAGAGAGTTAGTTAAGCAACATGCCCACTTCACATCTCTTTGCTTTTTTAAAAAAAATGCATAATTTACATCGCTTTTTGGTCAGCACAAAACCAGTTGCATGTGTATATATACGTAAATAATGTAATATGCATTTACACTGTTGCTGGACTGGCAAGTCTATTTTTTTTCGCCGTTTCTTTTTCTTTTTAAGATTCCTAGCGACTTCCAGTCCCAGCAACACCTTTTGCTCCCAGTTTAGTAAACCATCGCATGCTAAGAAAAAAAAACTTGTCATCAGAAAAAGGATCAAATCCATGAAAACAAAGAGGTAAAAATAAAAAAGCAGCAAAAACAAAAAAAGGAAGAAGAAAACAGGACAAAAAAAGAAGGACAAGAATTTCAGCGGAAAGGTACTCACCGAGCGGGAGTAAAAGGAAGGAATAAAAACGCGAGTTACTATAAAATACAGTATGGCGGTGGAAGAAGGAATGAAGCGCTTTTTTCCCCCCTCTTTAGTCTCTGCCTCAGGCAATTGCCACGTGATTCTGAGCCAGGCTGACTCGCAGGCAAGGGAAGGAGCAGGCGGGGAAGGGGCAAACCCCACCGGAGGCGCCCGACTCGCTCGCAACAGCTCGGCGGCAGCAGCTGGAATAGTGGCGCCCGTGGCAGCAGTGGCGAAGGAGACTGGAATCGCTAAGCCAACAGCGGCATCAGCAGCAACAGCAGACTTTAGCCTCGGCAGCAATGGGTGGCGCAAACAGCAGCAGCCAGACGAGCAGGTGCCCCGCGCGCAGCACTAGACAAATCCGGGCGCGCGCGCGCTCGGTGCAAGAGCAGCCAGGCAGAGGGCGCGAGAAGAGGAGCGGGGAGAGGTGGGGGCGAAAGCCGACGCAAGGACGGAGTGAAGTGACAAGGGGGGAGGAGAGGCCCCCTCCCGTGCTCACATCCTCTCTCTCTCTCTCTCTCTCTCTCTCTCTCTCTCTTTGTGTGTGTGTGTGTGTGTGTGTGTGTGTGATTGCGCGCGCATGTTGGGGAACGGGTGGAAGGCACGCACTTCGAGGTGCGGTGGCCGCAAGTTGGTGCTGCTTGCCGTATCTGTGCATCTGCGTGAAAGAGAAAGAAAGAGAGAGAGCAAGCAACTGCCGCGATTTCATGGCCAATGGCAGGTGAAAGTTACTCTTTCTTTTGCCTTGCGCTTGGCTGGGAAGCGCATTCCTGGACGGCCTTCGGCGTTACAATCAAAAAGAACAAGGACTCCTCCTTTGGCACCTGGAAGATTAAGGGAATTATTAGGGTGGCGAAAGCTTTGGTTGTCTCAGACCCCCCTTCACTGAGTGCGGGTTTCCCGGCCTGAATTCGACGGCAGTCTCTAGAACATCCGATTCCACGGCGCCTTCAGGTGTCCCAAGCTTCCCGTTTGGCCGTCCTTGTCCTCTTCTCTTTCAAGATTAATTCCATTTCCCTCCTAGAAGGAAAGGTTTTCTTCCCATTTTGAAGAAGAAATTATCTTAGGTGACATTATCAGGTGCTCTGTTATCAGTACAGCTTCATAGAAGGAAAATGTTTTCTAAAACGTAAATTCATTTAGATTGATTTGCACCAGAAAACATCCTTTTTAGTTCATTACATCTCCCCTCTGAAATTGATACCAAAGAATATTCCAGTTTGGCTCCTCTAACTATACAACCAATTAATATTTATAAAATCTAGGGATTCAAACTATTTTCTTTGACAGTTCTACCTTTTGTTTTGAGAGTGGTTGAAATTTCAGATAAATTCCTTTCCTGTCTATTTTCTTCTTTAGCTAAAGGTATTTGGAAATGACATGTAAAATGTAAACAGTCTCTAACAGGATCTCATTTCACCAGTCTCCAGTGACAAAAACTAGTGCAGTATCTTAAGAATCTACTAAAAAGTAAATCTCACTTTGAATGTATATTTGTGTTTAGAATTAATTTGTAAAACTCTAAAGTTTACATTAAGCTACAGTTTTAGAGAATTTATCTGAAAGTAACTTATATTCAGGTTATTATATCTCTGGTGAATCCAGTGCCAGCATGCTTATTTATTAATTCTATATAGTTCTTTTCTTCATTGATAAACATGCTACCTCCAGAAGGATGATTACACATGAAACATACTATTATAATCATTATTCAATAAGTGTTACATAATTAGCTTCTATGAAATAAAAAATCAGTCATTGATGCTGAATAATGAATAGATTAGTTTGTTTTCCATCATATTCTAATATCTTCTTTGCATTTATATTTTTTTTAGTTTTTGAGTGACCCAGGGAGATGTATGCCATCTTGAGTTCTTTGTTGAAAAGTGGCTTATAAATCTAACAAATAAACTCAGATAAATGCTCTCTCTTCCTGTTTTCCCATCATGTTTTAATCTAGTTCTCTATAGAGAACTGTGGGAAATAATATAATGTATTTTGCCCAGTGCTTCCTTTATGAATAAAGTTGAAAATGCATAATAATACAAATATTTTCTATGTAGAGAGAACTAGTCATGTGACCTAGGGGCACCATAGTATCTGGAACCAGCACTATGTTAATAACTTTAATCAGTGGAAAATATATTTATTTAAACATTTTTTAAAAATATTTTTAAAATAAGAAAGAGGCAATGATATATATTTGCATAATCATATTTTGAACTGCATCTGTTTAATGAAAATGGTCCTGTAGTAGTTAAAAACCAAGTCAAGTGTCCTAATGACCATGTCCAGGTAGTTTTTTAATAGTGTTATAGAAGGGATTTCCCAATACCTTCTTCTGAGATTTTTTTTCTCAACTTCCCAATATATTGTCCTACACTAACATTATTTGGAATTCCCAATCCAAGTAGCCACTCCGAGTCATTCAGATTTGGGCAGAATACAGACTTAAAATAAATACACATTTTATTTTTTTCTGCATACTGTCATATTCAATAGGTGTATCTTGATGAAAGTAAGTTTTATATTTCAAGTTTCAGCCTAGTATATTGGTTTCTGAAAGAGAATAATAATTTATGTCTGTAGATGGGGTCATCAAACCACTCTTTCAAATGTATTTCCAAACTATAGAAAATGGAAGTTAATAAAGAATGTGTACTATTTTTGTATTTTGCAATAGATTTAAAACATTTTCTGCCTTTCTTTTCTGTGCAGAAGAAATGTGCATATTTAATACAGGAAGAAACAACTTACTGCCCAGGCTCATGTGGAAGGGTAGAGATGAAGAAGAGGCATAAGAAGTAATGTAAAACAAGCAGAAGCAAAGAAAAAGTATTCATTGTGCAATTTAAAAAAAACCAAATATTATGGGTCAGAAAGGATAGTTCAGAACTGAAAGAATAAAGTATTTGCCAGTTATATTGATGATCATGTTGCTGCATCATTTAGGATTGTACACCCTTTTCTTAATTACTTCAAAATATGTACTTTGCTAACATTATACTTAAGCAGAGATTAAAAAACAATGAGTTTTAATTATAATTGTGACAAGCTTGAAAGTCAAAGATGTTTATGTGAGAGTAGAACAACTTAACATGCTATAAAACAACACAACACAAATATTTACAGGGCTTTTGATTAAAGGCAATTTTGGGCACATTGAACTTAGCAGTTTCTCCCTGTGGCCCCCTATGGGAATAGAAAAGCATAATTCAAATCAGTATGCCCTTTACAGATGCTGAATCCATGTGAATTTTACAGGAAACATTTAAAATAGATTAATGGCTCTTCAGCACAGAGGTTTTTTTTTTAATTTAAAATCTACATTAATATTTAGCTCTTAAGATATTGTTTTTATGGAAAAGTAAAGCACTGTGATGAAGTCATCACAAAATAACTTCTAAAAGGTTATAAATGGAAGGTAGGAATCAGAGATTTCACTTAACAGAGATGGTAAATATATTGTACATATGTGTCAATCACAAACATAGGGTTTCTGTGTTTGTATATTGTTAATCAGATTTCAAAGCTAAGGAAGTATTTCCTAGCTTTCAGATGTTAGAAAAATAACAAAGCAGCTACTGCATATTGCTAAATATATTCTTCACAAGATATTGTGAAGAATAAGTCATAAGTGATAGTCTGAAGCTGGAAATCAGAAGTGAATTGAGGATTGGGAAATGATCAGGATAAGAAAGCCAAACCAAAAATAAGCTAGAAGTTAGTATGACGGAAACCAGAATGTAAAACAATTGCTAAGAAAGACCCTTCTGAATGGAAAGCTAATGAGAGTTATTCTTTCCCAAAGGTTCTCTTGGATGCAGACTCAGTTCAAGCATAGAAGATTATTTGTGAAGAAAGTGCCACTTACAGTTCAATAATTAATTATATAGGGCAGTACAGTAATCACAAATTTCTGACAGCTAGCAAGGACTTAAAGATAGATAAGCTTGTATCACCCACCATCAACAGGAAACCAGTATCTGTTAGGCTCTCAGCTCAAACTTGACAGAAGCTATCGAACCCAGCACAGCTAGATAAGAATCTTGAATGCAGTTGACTGCCCACTGTCAGTATAAAATATGTTCCTTCTTATACCCAAGACATTTTTAATCAAGCATTGCTTTTTCTCCACCTTTCTCACAGCTCAGTGGACCTTGTGTTTTGCGTTATCCAGACTTAGTAATGGGTGGGTGGCATTGTTGATATAACTAGCATTCCCTGCTGTGGGAAACTAGATCTCAATAAAATGTGCCCAATGTAGCTATTTAAGAAACATTATCTTAAATATTTGGGACAAGCATTCTTAAGCTACTGAAGCAATGTTTGACTGAGGCTATGGGAAAATAAATGATTTCGAAAATGAATACAGAAGAGGGGGATCGTAGTTAATCAATAGTATCGAGGTTTGCTCTGATCAAAATACAGTAAATAGTGCTATGACAAAAATCATTAGCATTTTTGCTAATATGCGAGAATAGGATATATTTCATGCCATTGTTTATTGCCTCGTACAATTTTATTCCCACAAGTATCAATAAATACCAAAAGAAATGACTAAGAAGAAAGATAAAATGAATGTTTTTTATAAATCCATTTCATACTAACAGTATTTGATATGTAATATTCCATAGTAAATAATAATTTAATCCTAATAATTTATTAAAGCTGCATGTGCCCAACTCTCAAGGAATCCAGGCATAAAACATAATTAATTTGCATGCAAATTTGATACATATTAAATGTGATTCAATTAAACATTATTAGGGTAGTATGGTAATATGAAAAGGTGAAGAAAATCAGCTTGAGCTTTATTTATTCTTACTTAATACTTTTATTCATTTGACTTACTATTTCTTAATCCTTTTCTGTACTTACCATGAAAGGGAATAGCATGATTGGTATATATGTGTGTATGCGTGCATGCATGCATGAATGTTGGATATTAACAGTTGAAGTATTGATAATGTATGCAACACAGTTAGCAATTCACTTACTGAAGATTCTTTAATTCTGATTGGAATGTACTTGGTGGTATACATTGTATCTACTGATATCCTGTAAATACAACAATCATCTATAAGAAGATAATATTTCCCACCTGTTCTCAAGATATTGTCATTGTCATCGCATATAAGATTGATGATTGTTGATACGAAAAGCCTCTTCACAATAACATGAAAAGCACAACTAATTTTATAGTAAAAATTCAGTGAAAAGTTAATTTGATATTAGCAAGCCACATTTTACAACAACCAATAAATGAATATTTGAATTTGTATTACCATTTAAATTTCTGTCTCTACCATGATTAGTGACTACAAAATATATTTCATTCTTGTTTGACTTATAGAGTCATGCTTTGTGAATACACTAACATAGGAAAATTCAGTATTCAAGCACTGGCAGCCTACTTGAGACAATATCTCTATTTGAAAAATTGCTCTTTAAGTGGACTCTAAGTGGACTCATAAAATAGTTATTGTGGGAAATAGCTAGGGGAAATTACTGTTTCTCCCTAGAATGGATGTACTTTGGGTGTAACCAATAACAACATTCCCCCCCCCAAAACCAGAAACTAATGGGATTTGTTTCTTTTACCTTCTGTAGTTCTGCAGTAGATTGAGTGCTGTTCTATTTCATCTTTGTCTTTATTTTCTGTATAGGTTGTTGCATTTTAAAGCAAAACACTTTTCATATTTATTTTTAATAATGCATCTTTGTAAGGCTAAAAAGCATTCTTGCACATAAAGATGAAGATTGCTTCTGTGTTTTGCAGTATGCCAGGTTCCTAATTACAGTTTTTGTAATTAAAAGAATAATAAAGTATCAATTAGAGTCAAAATCCTGACAGCATAAGAAATTTTTCACATGCTGTTCGGTATCTATTGAAATGTAGTTGTATTCCTTTGCAGTAATTTATCAAATAATCTTAAATGTATCCATTGGCCACTCTAAACTCCTTCCAATTGTATTGTGGAAGATATCCAACTAAATATTATCTCTAGCTCAGGGTGATATTAAAAAACTATTGCCACTTACAAGTAAGGAATTCTGAAGGAGAAACCCTAAGCTATTTTGGTGGTATGCATCTAAACATAGAAAATTGCTTAAGGTTAGTAAGATACTACTTTTAAAAATACTATTAATTTAAGGAAAATATGCATTAGAAATTATGTGTCTTGTCTATCCTATGATATATTTTTGGTTCAAAAAATATACCCCAAAATGTGCTTATTTATTATGAACATTTTTGTCTATCATGTTCCTAAAGCAGCTAACATTTAAAAAGAATAGCCAGTATCAAAATGATAATTGAACAATAAAAATAATAACAAAAAGGTGTAATTAAAAACACAAGATAGGGATTATCTTTCTAGGAAAACAATTCATATTTCACATTTGAAAACACCAACTGTTAACAAGAAGTTTGAAGAATGTAATCCAGCAAAGACTAAGTTGTCAGAAACTGAATTTGAAATTGAAATTCATTAGATAAGTGTGTTGTTTATGTGGAAAGGGAACTACTGCTACTACTAATTCCATGATGTCTTACCTAAAAATATGGCTACTCACTATATTGGAATCTGCAGGTGCTGAGGAAGAAGACCTCTCAAAACTATCCATAATTCACGTTTCTAACAAGCTTTTCAATTAACTCCTAATCTCTGTACAAATTACTACATCCAAAGAGCTGACATCTGATTATAATTTATAATCTTTTCCATTTAGTATTCCAACTTTGTTCATCTTAGTTTGTCAGTCTGTCTCTTCTATTATATTTTGCTTTTTTAGTGTGAATTTTGACATTTTTGACTAAAATGTTAACATTGTTAACATTTGTTGCTTTTGAAATTGCTACTTTTTTCATTATTTCACTGCATCTTTCTTTTGTAAGCTATAGCTACCTTTGGGAGGAGAGCAGGTAATGTGATTTAAAAACATACCAAATGATACATAAAAGAATTGCAGTTTCCATTGCCATCTTCAAGGGCAATGTCTGTACAGTTCATTGCAATAGTCTATTCGTGATATTGCAAGGGCATGAATGACTGTAGCCAGAGTTTTCCTACAGCTTCTACCAGTTGTTTCAGCAAGAGCTAAAAGTCCAGGACCATCCCCAGGAAAAAACTGGAAAATAAAATGTTTTCATTCTTGAAGCCCAATAGGAAAATATGAAACATTCTGCAGTCCTAGATGGAAGGATAGTCCCAAGCTGCCTAACTGATTGTTGGGATCAAGTATGACAAAAAATGTGTGTCCTATCATTCATGTCTAATACTTGTAATGTAACAAAGTTATTTTCATTATATAGAGAGCAATGTTTCTGAACTGTTTTGACTAAAATACACAAGTAGAATGACAGGGCTCTGACAATTTTTATGCCTTTAGTTTCAGTAACCATGGAAAAAAATAATTTTGACTCCAATTCTTAATGTTTAATGACACAGGATAATTAAACATAGAACCTCTTTTCTACAATTATGAAATCAATGGCAGTTTTCATGTTTTACAGAAAACATTGAGGTTTTGATAGGATTTAATCTCATGTAATTTATATTTTTATTTCATTTTGAGGATCCACAATGATAGATAATCGATAAATATAATATAATAATTGTCTTACAGTAAAGTGTATTTTATTGACAGTAAATATATAAATTATGTTTAATAAATTAATGGAAAAAATTAGTGAAAGTTTTTGCAAAAAAGTTAACTTTGCCTAGTACATTGATTTCAATGAGCTCAAACATACTAATAGTCAACTGGGCTTTTAAGTACCGGTAGTAGGAACATTTATTTGAAGAATGGTCTTTTTAAAGAAGGACAAATGAATTTAATAAAATCATAGATTTGGAGGGTCCTCACAGCTCATCTACTCAACAAACTGCTCATTGCAGGATATAGTAAAACATTTTAGAAGATGGTTATGCAACCTCTCAAGACTTCCACTGAAGCGGAATATACAACAGTAGAGGGAATTTATTCCAATGATTCATACAAAAAATTAAATATTCTGAACTGTACTTTTTGGGACATAACCTTTACAACTGTATTGTCCCTTATTTACATACTCCTTCATGTATTTATGTGTATATGTATGTCAGAAAAGGTCATTTTGTTGAATCTCTGACTCTGCAGAATTAGTTTTCCAGCAGAGATCAGGGAAGCTGAAATCTACCATTGTCAATATTGTATATCTCTTTGAAAGGTGATCTGATAAAGAAAGCTCTCATTCATATACAGTATTTCCTTTTCAGATGCTCTGTAATATATAATGTCAACATTTTCCCCCTTTAGTCTTTCCTAAACACTTTCAACATAACTTCCATGTTCCGATTCATGAATTTTTTCAACACCTCCTCTTTTCCAATAATTTGTGTTCTCCTGTCAAGTCTCAATTATGTCTGTGATACCATACTTGCCCTCCTATATTAATATTTCAAGTTTCCCTGTTTTGAAGTCAAGAAGGAATCCATGAGGAAAAAATATTTGTCCAAATATAGCAGTCCAAGAAAATAATGAGATTAAAATAGCAAATATAATGGAACATATTTTATAAAATAATGCAATAACAAATTATTGGTTTTATATCTTCAGTTGTTTTTTGTAGGTTACGGCAGTTGTGTTTACCTGTTTTCAGGCTGATCCATCCAATATAATTCAACAGATGTTTGGGAAAGACACCTGCCTTTGTCTGTCTTTGTCTGAGAAGCAGGCAGCCTGCCAATTGAGAGAAGGGCTGAAAGAAATAAATTTCTACCTTAATGAAGTGAAAGATAAATTGAGTTCTAAAATGAAAGTAGTCCAGTTGTTGAAATTTCCATAATATCCATTATCCTTTATTTTCTTTATAATATCCATCAAAATCTTGCTCTTGACTACAAGGAACCTGACAATAATTTCAACAACTTCTTGTTCCCATTTACAAAGAAAATTACCTCATTTTTTATTTGTTAACTTAATTATGGCAACTGACCTCATTTCCAATATCAATTACTGCTGATTACCATTGCCTTATTTCAGCACCAAAATCTGGTGCAAATCAATCAATTGCTAATGCCATTATTTAAATGATACTGCAATTTGGTTAAATACAGCAATGAGCTATGGCTGTCATAGTTGCTAATCCTACCATTCCTAATCTGATCCAATTACCTTGCTCCCCAGGCTGGTTTCTGGACAAGTATGATGGGATAGCTATGTCAGTTTTATGCAGAAACTGACAACTGCCTTTAATGACTGCCAGAAAATTACAGATAACAGAAAAATTTACCCATTATGCAAAGTAAGCACTCTGTGCAAAAGTATACAGAAAATTTAATTGTATTTAAGAGTTGTGGGAGGGGATGAATTAGCATTGATTGCTCAATTTTAAAAAAGATAATGTAATGGCTTGCAAGATGAGCTAGTTTGCTAGGCTGAGTTGCTTCCTAATGTCTTGGACTCTTAGAATTGAACTTTAGCATTAAATTAGCTACAGCAAAATCACATAAAAGTACCATAAGCCAAAAGTTTATCTTTATTGCAGCACTTCAGGACACTTGCCTCTCCTCTAAATTTCTCCCTGAATCAGCTATGAAGTGATACACCCATGGAATAAAGGGTCATATTGTTATTAAGTGGTTCAACTATACCAGGGGTAGGCAACCCAAAACACTCAAAGAGCCACTTGGACCCATTTCCCACCAAAAACAAAACACCGGGAGCCGGAAAACCGTTTTGACATCTAAAATGAAGATAACACTGCATATATCCTTTTTTACCTTTATTATAGGGGTGTGTGTGTGTGTATATATGTGTGTGTGTATATATATATGTGTATATATATATATATATATATATATATATATATATATATATATACACACACACACACACACATACACACACACACACATATATACACACACACAGGTTAAAAAAAAGGATATATGCAGTGTTATCTTCATTTTAGATGTCAAAAGGGTCTCTCTCTCTCCCTCCCTCTCTATCTGCCCTTGGTCTGCCACTCCTCTTCCCCCACTCTCTTTCTTTCTCTCTCTCTCTTTCCTCTCTCTCTCTCCCTCCCTCCCTCCCTCTCTCTCTCTCTCTCTCTCTCTCTCTCTCTCTCTCCCCCCCTCTCCTATCTGCTGCTCACCTGGCAAGTTTCAAGCTGTTGTCCAACAAGCTCAGGGGTAGGCAACCTCGTCTCTTTTATGACTCATGGACTTCAACTCCCAGAATTCCTGAGTCAGCCTAGCTGGGCTAGCTAGCTCTCTCCTGCCCTTCCTGCTTCCTGCTTCCTGCAGAGACACAGCAAAGGGAGGAGCTCCGGCCAGTAAGCTTTTCAGCTCCTCGGAGAACACTGTGAGTACACTCTCTTTTACACACACACACAGAGAGAGAGAGAGAGAGAGAGAGAGAGAGAAGCAGGGAAGCGCAATTGCCTCTGTCTGTCTCTGTCTCTCTCTGCAAAGGCAGAGGAGGCTGGGAGCCACAGGGGAAGGCTCAAAGAGCCGCATGCGGCTCCGGAGCCGCAGGTTGCCGACCTGTGAACTATACCAAGCCTGATAGTTTGGGAAGGGTCTAGGACTATTCATTCTGACCAACTTAACCTGGCCAATTGAGCATGTGACAACTCTCCATGGCCACTTTGCCATGGGACAAGTCAATGCAGGATAACTTGAGAGGAACAAGTGAATTGCAATGGGCCTTGTTTGGCTTTAGGTTTCAACTTTGTCAAGTTAGAAATCTTCAAGGCTGGGTGAGCTGAATTCTACTTGCCCCTCTCTTGAGTTATCTCAAGTTGAATTGTTCCATGGCACATTGTCCTGAGGTGAGTTGGCTGCGGCGAGTCAGCCGGGTGAGTCAACTGTGATGAGATGGCTGGGGTGAATCGACTGAGGTGAGTTGGCCATGATGAATTAATAAAAATAATAATAAAGTTGGAAGGGACCCTGGAGTCATCTAGTCTAACCCCTGCTCAAGCAGGAAACCCTGTACCATTTCAGACAAATGGCTGTCCAGTCTCTTCTTAAAAACTTCCAGTGTTAGAGCATTCACAGTTTCTGGAGGCAGGTTGTTCCACTGATTAATTGTTCTAACTGTCAGAAAATTTCTCCTTTTCTAGGTTGCTTCTCTCTTTGGTTAGTTTCCATCCATTGCTTCTATTTAAGTGATTGTCCAGTAGGGCTCCAAGATCCCTCTCACAGTTACTACTATTGAGCAAGATACTACCTATACTATACCTTTGCATTTGGTTTTTCTTGCCTAAATGTAGAACCTTACTTTTTTCACCATTGAATTTCATTTTATTAGATAGCGCTCAATGTTCAAGTCTGTCAAGATTCTTCTGTATCTTAAGCCTGTCTTCTGGAGTACTGGCTCTTCCTGCCAGTTTAGTGTCATTGCAATTTGATGAGTTCCCCATCTATCCCCTCATCCAAATCATTGATGAAGATGTTGAAGAACACTGGGCCCAGAAGAGAGCCCTGGGGCATCCCACTACACACTTCCCTCTATGTAGATGCAACTGAGTTCGGCCAGTCAGCCAACTATGAATCCATCTGGTGGTGATGCTGTCTAACCCGCATTTTTCTTTTTATTAAGTAGTCGGTTGTGGTCTACTTTATGCCATATTGAAGTCCAAGTAAATTATATCCACAGCATTCCTCTAATTTTGTCACCTGATCAATGAATGCAATAAGATTTGTCTGGCATAATCTGTTTTTGACAAACCCATGTTGGCTTTTGGTAATGATTTTGTTTGCCTCTAGGTGTTTGCTGATTCTAGTTGTCTCATTCCTTTTGGGAAATGAGGAAGCCTCCCTTTTAAGAATTTAGAAGGGAGTCATCAGGCAACAAATAATGCTCTGACATATGATGTAATGAACCAGAACTTTATTCTGTTTATTGTTTTATGCTGTCAAGCTGTTTCTGATATACATTCGTCTTCAGGAACAGTAGTAGCCATTATTAGCAAGGTTATACGTATTCAGATGAGTAACAAGTTAATATTTATTTATTTATTTATTTTCTATAATATGCCATCTCAATCTGGGCAGTTTAGAATTCTAAAAGTATAAGAACACTTGAAACAATAAAAACATTTTTAAAAACATCCATAATATGTATACAGAACAGCCAAGATATTTAACCAATTAACAATAAAGCCAAGACTCAGGAACAGAGCCAAGTTTTTAAAACCTTATGAAAGGCCAATAGGATAGAACCTGACGGGATTTGCAACCCTCTGAATCTAAAGATCAAAATGGATGGATAGAGATTCTTGGGAAAAGGCAGTCCCTCAGGTCTCTCAGGTAATGCATATGATGAAAGACACTTTCAGACAAATGTGATTGTACGGTAATACGTTTGTTGCTATATTAACTGGGTAAGTTGCCTCCCTCTCCTGTTCCTGAGGCTTCTAACTTTTTTTCTCAAGAGCTATAGGCAGTACAATTACTAATCAAAAAACAATTGGAACTTGTCAAGAATACTAACAAGCATGTTGTTGACAGGAAGAGTCAATTGCAATTGGAGATTGTGTTTGACTTTACATTAAGATCTTGCTCTCCTTGTGTCCCATTCAAGAACTTGGATTCAGAGTTATTCGTCCCTTCATTCAGAACCGTCTTGTGGTAAGGAAAAACCTGTTCCACTAAAATGAGAACCAGAGTAATGGAGATCCAAGTTTAATTTTCTTTATTAAGATTTATTTTTTTTATCCTGCCTTTATTTTTTTACAAATAGCTCAAGGCAACACATATTTTCCAGCACACCTTCTTCCTTGCATTTTCTCCACAATAATGCTGTGAAATGAGTGGACAAAAAGAGAGTGACTGGCTCAAGGTCACCCAAATGGCTTTCATGCCTAAGGCAGGACTAGAACTCACAGTCTCCTGGTGATTGGCCCAAAGTCACCCAGCCAGCTTTCATGCCTAAAGTGGAACTAGAATTCATAGGCTCCTGGTTTTTAGCCTGGTGCCTTAACTTTTAGATTAAACTGCCTCTTTCTTTCTCTAAGAGATACCTATGCAGCAAATCACTCAACCAAAGTGAGCCCCAAGCTTAGGTCAGTAAAAATTATATAGAAACAGAAAGAACATGCACTAATCCACAGTGTGTAATCAATCATATAACCTCCAATTTTATATCACTAAATGAGGCAAATACCTGAACCCAATCTTGAAACTGATGCTTGGTTTTTGTGTTTTCTTAATCTGCCCCATTAAGAAGGGAGCCGGACATTTTATTTGTTCCTGGCTAAACATTCAGTTTATTGCAATAAGATAGATCTGCTTTATGCTTTCCCTTGCTTGGCAGATTTAATCTCACTTTTTGCCCCAGGGTCAAGTGTGGTTAGTTACAGCATCAGAAAGCCTTGTGCATTCCTTGCTTATGACTTGTGTTACATGGGTAAGTATACCATATTAATATTAAAATAGAAAAGATCAATTTCTTGTTTTGCTTTGCTGTGCTAGTTGAGAATAAAATTCAGACTTCTAAATCCCACAGCCTGATAGCAATATATTTACAACCACCAGCCACAATATACACATTGTTCCATTATTCTCAACTGATTTTGGAATGATTCCATATTCCCTTATCTTCTGCACTTTTAAAAGTAAGTGAAGATAAATTCAAAGTGGAATATATTTGGATTCCATATCAGATAGGACAAAATGGAATCTTTGATTTAGTGGAAACATTGTCCTAACACTAAAATGTTCTGAGAATCTGGAGATAATGTTCACGCATCCTGATCTCTGCATCAACTTATTTGCAATATGCATACAGGCCAAAGCCACCCTAAGTATTATAAGTCCATATAAACTCATCAGAATCTTGAGGATGAGGATGATCAGGAAGAGGAGAAAGAGGATGAATTGGAACTCAGAGATGAAGATTGTCTGTTTTTGCTACCTTCTTTCATCCCAGTCTATAGTTCCTGGATCAGGTTACTGTGTGAGGTGCGGTTGCTGCCCACTCCCTCTGAGTTGAATGTCACCTTCTTCCTTCCACTGAGGTGGGATCCACTGAGGTGGGAGACACTACTTCCAACTACATCCTTTTATACTCTGACAGGAGGAGTCCTGATTTGGAAGAATAACCTGGGTCATCACATGATCAAAAAGGACTTCTCTGTCTCTAAACCATGTGGCAGGAATATTGTATATTATTGAACTTTGGGTCCCGGGAAGGAGAAGAGAGGTATAAACCCTGCATGTATCAATGAAGCAGTGGAAGGAAGACAGTATCACCACCAGATGGATTTGTAGCTGGCTGACTGGCCGTACTCAGTGTGTGGTCCTCAATGGAACCGCATCTACATGGAGGGAAGTGTGTAGTGGGGTGCCCCAGGAGTCTGTTCTGGGCCCAGTGCTCTTCAATATCTTCATCAATGATTTGGTTGAGGGGATAGATTGGGAACTCATCAAAATTGCAGACGACACCAAGCTGGCAGGAATAGCCAACACTCCAGGCTTAAGATACAGAAGGATCTTTACAGACTTGAACATTGGGTGCTATCTAACAAAATGAAATTCAATGTTGAAAAAAGTAAGGTTCTACATAGGCAAGAAACACCAAATACACAGGTATAGTATAGGTGGTACCTTGCTCAATAGAAGCAACTGTGAGAGGGATCTTGGAGTCCTAGTGGACAATCACTTAAATAGGAGCCAGCTGTGTGCTGCAGCTGCCAAAAAAGCCAATACAGTGCTAGGCTGAATTAACAGAGGGATAGAATCAAGATCACGTGCAGTATTAATACTACTTTACAATGCCTTGGTAAGATCACACTTGGAATACTTTATACAATTTTGGTCACCACAATGTAAAAAAGATGTTGAGACTCTAGAAAGAGTACAGAGAAGAGCAACAAAGATGATTAGGGGACTGGAGGCTAAAACATATAAGGAATGGTTGTTGGAATTGGGAATGTCTAGTCTAATGAAGAGAAGGACGAGGGGTGACATGATAGCAGTGTTCCAATATCTCAGGAGCTGCCACATAGAAGAGGGAATCAAGAGGGAATCAAGCACCTGAAGGCAGGACAAGAAGCAATGGATGGAAACTAACCAAAGAGAGAAGCAACCTAGAACTAAGAAGAAATTGTCTGACAGTTAGAACAATTAACCAGTGGAACAACCTGCTTCTAGAAGCTTTGAATGTTCCAACACTGGAAGTTTTTAAGAAGAGACTGGACAGCCATTTGTCTGAAATGGTATAGGGTTTCCTGCCTGAGCAGAGGGTTGGACTAGATGACCTCCAAGGTACCTTTCAACTTTATTATTGTTGTTGTTGTTGTTGTTATTGTTGTTGTTGTTGTTAGGGAGCGGAGTTTTTCTAACCTAGTAAGAATTCCTCACTTGTCTAGAAAATGAGTAACCAGCCCACCAGTTCAGAGAAGAGGGAGGTAGAAAAAAAATGGAAGAAGTCCCTATCCCAATGAATTGGCAGATAAAGACGGATCTTTATTTTAATTTCACTCCAGTTCTTAAGATTTCAGTAACATTAATGTTTTCAATAAATCTTGTTTAAAATATAAACAGCAAAAATCTTGCTTTTGGCTACTAAGACCTTGACAGCAGTTCAAAAAACCAATTCTAAATATAACTATTTTTTTCACTACTGTTAGAAAAGATAAACATATAAATAATATTAGCAGTTATTTCATTATACACTCCGTTGGTGATCATTTCTAAAGCATTTGTCTAAAATATATATGTTTAATATTATTTCAGATTATATAGTAAACAGAAACCTGATTGGAAAAAGACCAAATAATATCTAAATGAAATATTGGTTACAAATCTATGGATCAACAAAAAGACAACCTCAGTCAGCCTATAAATTAATATAATACTAAGGAGGTAATTTAAAAAAAACCTTGAAATTTAACCCTGATGGCATCTCTAAAATATAACACTTTTTTGGTTAAACTTTCAGTTCAAGTAATGAATTAGATTCAGGAAGAAGAAAGAATTATTGCTTTAATTTATAAAAAAGACTCAAGGTAATAAAGATATATTTCTTTACTGAATGTAGATTTTTACTGAATGTACTTCAATAAATTACATTCTAAATAAATAATTAAAATATTTTTCTGAATGTAGATATTTCATAGCAATAATTGCAAAGACAATAAATGTTTAGTTTTAACACCCTGTTCAGACTGGAGAAGCAATATTATAATACAATATTATATATTCTATCAATATATAATAATACATTTTGAACATTATAAACAAAATAAATCAGAAAAATTAAAATATTTTTTTATTTTATAATTTTTCTTGATGCAGAAAAAGCTTTTGACAATTTGGAATAATCATTTATGCTTGAAATTCTGAGAAAGAAAAAAATTGGTTCTAATTTTTTCACATGGATAGAGATATTTATAAAGATAAAAAACCAAGTTAATACAAACTGATTTTCCATCACAATGCACTATGTCGAACAATTGTCTCATCTCCTATTCTTTATTTTTATTGACCTTAGATAAGCAGTGAAAATATTTCAAAAAATAAAATTCTAAATCCTGAACGCAAATTGAAATTATACACTAATGATGTTGTGCTGATAGTAACCTAGCCACTCTCAAATACATATTTATATTTGATTTATATATTTTTTCATTTTTCACACAATGCTAACATATTGCTTTAGAATATAATTACCTTATCATTATAATGTTTTGTAAATTTGAAACATTTAATAATGTTAATGTATTTATATTATTTGAAAATATTAATACAAATATTTGCATTTCAGTGAATATTTTTCTCCAAAACGTAACACAAGTTTTTTATTGTTAGAGTTTCTGAAACTTCAGTCACAGAGACAGGAAAAAAAACTTGCACTGTACCATAAATTATTGTATTCTTCATAATTTGAATACTCTGAACAATTAATAGTTTTGATTTTTCCAGTTATACTCACTTTTCTATATAGCATCTTTCTAAACTCCATTTTGTTGTGCTATTTTATTTGTACATAAAATAATGGCTAGGATTTTACTGGATTGTTCCATATAATCCTGCATGTAGTATTTCATGTAATGATATATAGTATGACGATCAAGTTTTCACCTTGCTAGGCTATGATATATATGGCATCATGATTGATATGTGATATCATATACATAAGGTGGGTAACCATGATTTTTTTTTTTTGCTGTGTTCTGCATCATTAATGTAGTTTGGCTTTCCTATCAGCAAGTGTCTCATAACAGATAACTAGAAAAAATGTCAGTGTCCATGTGTTTTTGTCTAATCCCAGAAAATCCTGGTTTATTTCAAAAACAGAATAGGAATATAGGATGCAATCAGTCAATCTAGAAAATCAGGTTGTTGAACTTCCATAACTGATATGCTATTCACTCTTCAATTCCACTTGACCAAATTAAATAAGTGGAAGAAATATGTATTAAAATGGTTCCTTAGCATTAAATAACTTCTTGTGTTTCAAAAGCCATATTATTTAATGACTTCCTTAAATAAATTTTTACCAGCCATTCCCCCTTTTTTCGAGAGGATTTATACAAGAGCTTTTTTCTTGTCAAAAAAAAAAAAAAGATAAAAATCAGAAGACACCCCCTCCCCCCATACAAGCAAAACTAAACCCTAAAAGATAAACGACTTTTTTAGAAACTCCATGAGTGAATAAGTAAATTTGTGGTAGAGGAAACTCTACTATAGATCTCACAGTAGAAAAAAAGATACACAGATTCTCATATCCAAATTTAATCAGCAAATCCAAGAATTTTGAAGTTCTTGCTGACACTATTGAGCATAGGCAGAGGAGCCAATGCTCTGCAGTCTATTTTCAGAAGGAAATAATATAACATAACATAACATAACATAACATAATAATATATAATAATATAATATAATAATATAATATAATAATATAATTACTTTAAAAAACAGTGATAGCACCATTAAAATGCAAGTTGGTAAGATTTATAGTCTAAGAATACAGGTACAGAAAGCATAATCCAAAGATGCAGCACAAATGCATACAGGTGCATTTCTGTAGTTTATTTTTAAATGGCCTTCAATTTTGGAGACATAAAAGACTATCCAAACCCATTTTTGTAACATTTGTATAGAATATGAATGAAAATGATATTATTATGTCTAACTATGATAAAAAAAATCAGGCTACTATTATGCAAAAAATGAAGAACTGAATGCATATCAATAGCTCTCCTCCCCAAAACAAAGAATGATAATTCATATGTGGAACAGTTAATCTGACATACTGGTGACCTTTAATTTGCATGGTTTTAAAAAGGAATTGTTTGAATTCACAGAGGACAAATCTAAAGAGTTATTAGTCTTGAAAATCTATGTTGCCTCTGGATTGGAAGTTGTATGGCTCCAAACACCATTTGCAAAGGAACATTGGTGGGAAAAATGTGGATCTGTCCTTTCCTGTATCCTGAGGACTAAGTCAGACCTTGGAGAGATCCAGAAGCATTTTTATTTTATTTGCAAGAATGAAAGCAGCATCCTTAAACCTCAGGATTATCTGTTGTATTTTGTTAATTATTTTAAAGTAAGATGCAATCGTACTGAAGAGATTAATTACTAATGAATTACTAATCTCATCTGATTAGTTTATACCACTTCCTCGGCTAATACAGAATTATTTCTTCAACTTGATCTGTTATCTTTCTTTCCAACAAAGTATTCCCAAATACTATGAACAATAGGTGACAGCCAAAAAGTAATTATGCTTATATGATTTAGTTCTTAAGAGGTAAACTTTTCTGTAGCTTTTCTAAGGGATATAGATATACTAAACATGCATACATGTAATAAAAAGTAAAAAATAAATGAGTAACAGTGGCAAATTTATAAAAAGGTAATTGGGTTAATCATTATAACGAGGGTACATAATTATATTACCTTCTAGTCTTGCCATTTTTAGAACTGGCGTACAAAAGCAATTTATGTAATGGTCTGAAGTTTCATAGTTTATGAGCAAGAAGATCAATACTAAGTTAACATTTATTAAAATCAGTATTCACTACAGCAGTTTAGAATTATCCTATAACTTTGTTTTTGTAATATTTATAGCTTGGTAGAATATACCAATTTTGAGCTCCAACTCTGTACCTTCATCGGAACCTAAGTGTGAAATAAGATACATTTTGCTTAATTTTGTTGAAGCATTTACTCTTTACTGTTATAAAAAACAAGAATTTCTGGTGAAGCTGACATTGTGTACTCAAATAGAAAATTGAAATAACCGTATGACAATGGGGATAATTTAGGTTCTGCTTTCAAAAATTCAAAAAGCAGACAAGATTACTTACGCGCCCAGTAAATTTTTATGTTAATATTTCTGCAACTATTTCCAGGTTTTATATGAATATAAAAGGCTCATGCAAGAAAACAAGAAACACTGATCTTCTTATGATATGTCTTATATATATATATAAAAAAACCCAAATAACATAATGTAGAGAATGACAACCTAAAGATGTGTTTATTTCCAAACATCTGAAATATTTTTGGGATGTATATATATATTATATATATATTGCTGCTCGAAGCACGAAGCTGAAAACACCAGCCTGAAGATGACGAATGGGACTTCGTCGAAAGGTCGCCAAGACACTTCCAATTTTACGCGGGAGAAAACCCGAACAACCAAAGACCTATATATATATATATATATATATATATATATATATATATATATATATATATATATATGTTTTCTGAGGTTTTCGGGGTATTTGTATATAGGTCTTTGGTTGTTCGGGTTTTCTCCCACGTAAAATTGGAAGTGTCTTGGTGACGTGCAGATAGCGGTTTGTGTGTGTTTCTTCTGGTAGATGGTGTGTCCTAGGGAACCATTGGATTTCTTGTAGACTAAGACACCATCTACCAGAAGAAAACACACACAAACCGCTATCTGCACGCTCTCTCACACCACCACCCAGCACAGATCAACTCTGTAGCCAAGACACTCATCTCCAGAACAAAACGCTTAGCTGACGAACAACACCTAAAACCCGAACTACACACTCTCACCAATGTACTAACATCCAATGGATTCCATAGAAATAAGATTACAAACCTAATCCAAAAAGAAACCCCCACTAAAATCCAAGACAAAGAACAAGAAAACGGCAAAAACGGCAAAGCCCTCCTCCCATACATAAAAGGCACCACAGACAGAATCAGTAAGATCCTCCATAAACACAACATCAAAACAGCATTCTGCACAAACAGAAAAATATCCACCATCCTTAGAAACCCCAAAGATAAAATTGAATTAGAAAATCAAGGAGTATACGAAATCCCATGCACCACTTGTCCCACCACATACATCGGACAAACCAACAGAAGAATAAGTGCACGCATTGAAGAACATAAGAACTCAGTCAAAAAAGAGGAACCAACATCTTCCCTGGTCCAACACCTTAAAGCCACAGGACATGAAATTGACTTTAAAAATACCAGAACCATTGCCAAAAGTGAACATTTTAATAACAGAATAATCAGAGAAGCCATCGAGATAGAAAAACGCCCACACAGCATGAACAAGCGAGATGATACCTCCCGCCTACCAGCCATTTGGAAACCCGCCCTTATTGACAAACGACTCCCTAACACAAAAAATGATACCAGACCCACACTCACAAAAACCACACAGGATGTCACCACCACACATCCACGCAAAAAACAAACCCAAAGCCACACCGATGACGAGGCACGACCACAAACCAGAAGCCAGACCACAGCTGCATCATTAGCCACTTTAAACCCCTCCAATCCATACATGAAGCAAACTGACACCCTCCATGAAGAGGAGCACGACCACGAACGCGAAGCCAAAAAATAGCAAGGCAGCCCAAAATCTTAAACCCCTCTGCAACTCAGACTAACCTGAGCACAACCAAACAGAACACTCCCCCAGCCAATCAGAGCACAGCCAAGCCCCTAACCATTCAGAACACACCTCCACCCAATCAGAACACAGCCAAGCTCCCACCCAATCAGTTCATACCCCCACTGGCAGTTAAAAGGAATAAACAGCTAAGAGCACACATTGCTGCTCAAAGCACAAAGCTGAAAGCACCAGCCTGAAGATGACGAATGGGACTTCGTCGAAACGTCGCCAAGACACTTCCAATTTTACATGGGAGAAAACCCGAACAACCAAAGACATACATATATATATATATATATATATGTATGTATGTATGTATGTATGTATGTATGTATGTATGTATATGTATATGTCTATGTCTTTGGTTATTCGGTTTTCTCCCATGTAACCAATAACCAAAGACCTACATACAAACACCCACGAAAATCTCAGAAAACACACACACACACACACACACACTTTTATTTTATATATATATATATATATATATATATATATATATATATATATATATATATATAATAAAGTGTGTGTGTGTGTGTGTGTTTTCTGAGATATATATATATATATATATATATATATATATATATATATATATATATATATATATATATAGAGAGAGAGAGAGAGAGAGAGAGAGAGAGAGAGAGAGACACCCGCAAAAAACACTCAAGGTAAATCTTCTCCCCCTGTCTCTTCCCTCTCTGATACAGCTGACAAAGTGAGAAAGAGCCTGTTGCCTAGAGGTTAATACAGCTGCCTAACATGCACACAGCCCAGGTTCAAATCTCAGAAGGATATGTCTGGCTGAAGAGAGTTAAGAAGCTCAAAATAGCTATTCCAGTTCTCCCTTTATTCTTTGTTGGCAATCTAAAATGTATATATTTATATTTGTTTTCTAAGATTTTTGCAGGTGTTTGTATGTATGTAGGTCTTTGGTTATTCAGGTTATTAGGGTTTTCTCCCACGTCAAATTGGAAGTGTCTTGGTGACGTTTCGACGAAGTCCCATTCGTCATCTTCAGGCTGGTGTTTTCGACTTCTTGCTTCTAGGAACAAGAAGCCGAAAACACCAGCCTGAAGATAACGAATGGGACTTCATCGGAACGTCACCAAGACACTTCCAATTTGACGTGGGAGAAAAGCCGAATAACCAAAGACCTATAAATCACATCACAATAATAAACTCTCAATCAGAGTTGCAGACACAGTTGTGTTCCTAGTTATGTTTAGAACTTGCATTAAAAAAAGCCAGAAATCTAAAATCCAGTTAAGTTTCTGTACAGCAGTAATTTCAGGGAACTGTGCCAAAAATTCAAAAATGTAGTACATGAGGAATTCCGTTCCCCTTGGATGTGATTTTATATCTGAGAAATCATATAGAAGGAAGATTCAAATATTAGATCATTGTTCCTTATTAAATTACTGTATTCTACACCTATTGAAAACACTGAGATGGAGAATTTTTCTCCTGATTTATCTTGTACCAGGTTTGGGAACCAGAATGCTCAGGAAGAGTGATCCATTTCCTTGTTACTTGTTCCTTGCAATTAAACTATTGTAACCTGCTTTCATTGGGGCTGCCTTTGAAGATGTTCCTGAAGCTTCAACAGTCCAATGTGGCAACATATCTAACAACTGAAGCAATTAGAAGATGATGCAACAGATTTAGCAATAGAACACCTATATTACATTCCAATCTAATTTAAAATGCTGGAACATACAGAACTGTCTATTTTGCCCAGACCTTGTTCAAATCATGCAATTCTTTTAAAAAACAGTACTAGAATATTATACCTCATGGGAGGAGAAGAAGTAGGAGCTAAATTATATATTTTCTCACTGATTGTCTTTGCCCTTTGAAGCACCCTGAGTACCAAGAAAAAATGCCCAAATTTTCTTTTTTGATTTTAAGAAGATCTTAAAACTATTTTATTCTACAAAGCATTTTGGTGGTGATATATTGACAATCTTAGTTAATTAGTTAGATTTGCAATATTTTTAATTGTTGTATTCTTATTTCATGGTATCGTAAACTATCTTGATAGTTTACGATAATGAAAAGGCTAAACAGCAAGCATATTGTTACAAATGTTCAAAAGAATATTTAGAAAAAATAGATTGGGGAACATTTATTCATGTCACAGACATGTAATCTGAATTTAAATAGCCCGGATTTAGGAAATCTAGGAAATAAGCAATCATGTGTCCAACTTATACATAAACATTAAAATATGCATAAAACCAATCAGAATGCCTAAGACATAGAGCATTTCTACAAATGGTTAAAACATTTCAGAGGTAATCAGAAATACATATATCAACACCAACTTTTTAACAATTCCAAGGACAAATCTTGATATCTGATTCAAATAGTAACTAAATATTGAAGTGTGTATTATTGTACAATCCCATGAATATATTTTTAGATGTAAAATACTTTTCAGATCAACTAGGCTTACTTCTAGTAAAAGTACATATATAGGGCTACAGCCTTAAAAAATAACAACATTTATTTAAGAAGAGGTGTAATTCTTATTTTCAGTATTATTGTGAGTTTTTAGCAATCAAGCTGGTGTGAACTGTTGATAGATCAGGCCTTCTAATACACTCCCTGGGCCTTGAATTTAAAACCATCTGGACACTGTGACAGTGTTCTATTTATTACACACAAATGCTTGGATACTACTGGTGCATAAACAATAATTAAGCATACAAGGCAGCCATGCATGCCAGATTTGCTAGAATTATCCTTTGAGTATCTGAGATTTTCCATGCCAGTGAGCTTATGGAGGTAGTGGCTGGTGATTAAACATTAATGATTTATGGTGCAAGCAGGATTCATTTACTGCTTACTGAAATATGTTTGACAGCTTTTCTGTGATTTCCCAAGAATTAGTACCTTCATAGCTATTTTTTCCCCAGAGTGGTTTTCTAAATTGCTTTCAGCAAAGGTATGACAGAGCAATAATTGCTGATAGCCTCATTTCTAATGATGTTTGATTGATCAGAGCCACGAACTTTAAAAAAATCCGAATTTGAAATCATATAAAATAATATTGGATGCCCATTCAGCAAGGTGAAATGCTTGGGCAGAGATAATGTACGCACTCTCACTTTTTACATTCTATTCCATCCTTAGCCATTCCTCCTGCTCGATCATAAACTGCTTTTTAAAAAGATGTGGCTGGACACTTGAAAGGAGCTGTAGACAAACTTTGCCCAATATAACCATTCCACTTCCAAAAGCTTGCATAAATTAAAGAGGAAGGTAAGTAGAAGAAATCCCAGGAACCATCATGGAACATTTCACTAAATACATTGAATAAATAAATACATTTGGTCTAGCATAAAGGATATTAAAATATTAATTTAAGGGGATACATTAGCTTGACAAAATCAATTGCGTACATCCTCAAAATTCAAAGTTAATGGAAGATTTATTTCTAGAGCAATTCTGTGCTATTTCAATAGCTGTGATCGTTTGTGTTATTTCAATAGCTGTATAGAGGGCAGAGAAGCTTTTTGTACAGTTAGCAGATTTATCAGACTTACCAGATAGACCTTACAGGAAACACAATCAGATAAACTACAGAATTTCATTTTATTGTAAGGCTATACTAATGGTAGGGGGCATGAGATTTTCAGGAGGAAAGATGACAGCCTGGGTTCAAGACTCGTGTGCTGCATGAAAGGGTGAGCTCCCATTACTTGCCCCAGCTCCTGCCCACCTAGCAGTTTGAAAGCATGTAAATAGGTACCACTTTGGTGAGAAAGTAATAATATTCTGTACGCTCAATGTATAGTCATGCTGGCCACATGACCATGGAAATCTATTTGGCTTCCTTGCCTAAGAAATGGAGATGAGCACCACCTGCTAGAGTCAGACATGAGTGGACAGGGGAAATCTTTACCTTTACAGTAACAGAATCCTGTAAGTCTGAAAGTACAATTCTTCCACTCTCAACTTTTCAGCCTGATAACCTAGGAAGGGTTCCTTATGAGTTTCTTGCTCTGTCCACTGTGCAACTATGAGCTATACTATCTATCATCTGACTGTTCCCTAGGCAGCATCTCTTCAGTCCATGTCCAAGGTCTTTCCCATATACTATTACAGATGAATAGTGAAAGATGTTGAAAATGAGGATTTATAGTATATAAGATTTACAGAATAGAAGGTATACATAAGGATATTGGTTTGCAAGACAGATGGATTCAGATTAATGGATAACAGAAAACAATACTTTTTAAAAGATGTAATAAATAAATAAATAAATGACATAAAAGCTTTGTAATTTTAATTGGTCTGTTGCTCTATCATTTTTTCTCATGCTGCTTCTGAGATGAATATGAACTCTTATCCATTGAAATATTCCAGATAATGTAGTGATAAATGATAGTGAATTGATAATCTTTTTGCATAGTCATAGACTTCTTTCCTACAACTGATTTCACAAACAAGAAAATAAGAGCATATAATTAATTAAAAACTAAAAAGTGTGCTCTGTTAAAGAACCAGACTAAACTTGCCCCCAACCCTCTTAACTATGGTAAAATTCTATGCCAGATCTAGTTTTGCCCAGCTCAACAAGACTCATATTGAATACTATGGCTCCTGGGTGTTCAGTGAAAAATACGCTACAGGGCTCAGCAGGACAAAAAAAAAAAAAAGACTTTTCAACTTTTGCTGCTTTCATGATTCAGGACCAATCAGACATTATTTGACATGTACAGTTGGAGAACCTGAAAGCAAAAACCGATGCAGAGGAAGGAATAGATATTGCATTTAAAAGGAGATTCAAATGAGAATGTTTACCAACAAAAGTGATCAATTATCTGCATTTGGCAAATGAACAGAAATGATGTAAAATGCATATCAGTACCAACTGTGATATAAAATATAAGACTTTAATATTTCATGAAAATTGGAATTATAATGATACTGTACCATATGCAGTTCTGCATTTTCCTCGGCATCTTCAATCTGGTTTCATCCATTACGTTAATCCATTAGTGGAATCTTTAATAATTGGCAAACAAGGTGACTATTTACAGCAAAACCATATTGTTTGATTTACTAACCCCCTATTGAGTGAAAGGTTTTTCTGCCTGCAGTACTATTTATATTTCTCAAATAGCTAGCGACATAGAATAAAGCTATTAATAAAGACATTTAAAGAACTAATATTTTAAAGTTGGATTTTATAGTTTGGGGACTATGTTTAATAGAAAGACAGTAGAGATTCTGATAGAATTTGTTAATAGGAATCTGTACCCCATATAAAGTTGCTGAACTTCACCTCTGAGCAGCAGCAAGATGACATAAAAAGGCAAAATGTTTTTTTGTGCCCACACCCTGCCCCTTTCCACATGGGTTCATAACAGATACATGTACAAAGAAGTAGAGCTATGATTATGCAGTTGTGACATCCATCTTCCTTTTTGACCCTCCCTTGTAGACAGTAGACTCTAGTATTTCCCAGCACTCGGCACCATTGCCCATGTTTGGCAAAGAATTAAGAAACACAAGTTTTTCATATCTACTTTAATAAATGGTAGAACTGAAAAGTTGGCTTGGAAAAATATTAGAAAAACTTTAAACTGGAAAATTCTCAGTCCAAAGCATTGCTAAGATAGTATATTGAAACAAATGATTCAAATAAAAATTGCCCCACTTTTCAGTTTGGTCTTCCTTTAAACTCAACTATTCTTGCTTTCCCAAGTGCCAGAAGCCAGAGGGGTTATAGATGGCAATAGAATGCTTTTTTAAATAAACATTAAAAAGTTCAAATGAATGACACTGGAAATATTTCAATTTTTAATGGTTAAAATTAGGAAGACCACAGTCCCACATTGTTTGTTTTCAGGAATTATATTCTTGGTGCTATTTGAAAATGCTTAAACTTTGCAATGAAAAAAATGGCAGTACCCTTTCTCTCCTTCTAAATGTATGACTTGACTCATACACTACTTAAATTAACATTTAAGTTGTTATTCTGATCTCAACCCCATATTGTATGTTCTGCAGGAGATACAGTAGATCTCCATACTCTTCTGAAACATCCTAATAAATTTTGATATCCCATATAAGTGACAATATAAAATTATAATGTTCTTTATTAGAATTATACAAATCTTTTGAAATAAACATTTCAGGACATGCAATTCATTTCATGGATTGTTAAAGCAGCCATGTTTTTTCTATTTAACCATTTGTCCCAATATTATCAATAACAATTATTTGTTCTCTTGCCTCGTGCTTCCTTGAGGTTATTCCGGTCTTTCCCAACAAATAGCAATTCAGACTCAGAATTATGGGAGTTAGTCCAACAACTGAGGAGGGTTAAAGAAACTGATTAACTGAATTGCAGAGAAGGATTGCTTCTAAAGGGACATGGCCACAATTCAAGCTTCTGATCTGCTGAAAGGCCAGAAGAAGCTGGCTAGTGGCAACATATCATCACCAGATAGGACAGCGAAATAAATGATGGGCTCATTTTACTTTGTCTTCAAAGTATTTATAGAGAGGTGAGGTAGAAATAAGTATATTTTGCCTTTCAGAGACTGCCTGTACCCATTTCATAGGAGATTGTGAAAAGAAAGGAAATACAGTTACCCAATTTCGGTAATCTTGCTATTGAACTTAGTCTACACAATCTTGGTTTACTTGCAAATGGACTTCCTGGGTCTGCAGGCTATACATTACAAGTGCGTGTACGTGTGCACTCACATGCACACACATACACACACACAAACATACATATAAAATACATGCTCAAACACAAGACCACATGTACATACACATACCCAAGCATACATTCCAACATCTGTCATATTTTGGAATGGTACTTTAGATAATGCTAGATTGTTCAATCTATTAGTTGAAGACTACTAGTGGTCAAATGCAAATTTCTCTTTTGAGCTCTGACATTTATAGGAGAGAGTAATAAATTGGAACGGTATTCCCTCTATCTGTCTTTGTAAGGGAAGAACTTTATTTTGTACTTTTATAATGCCAGCTCTATGGTGATGCTTTAGCTATTAGAAAAATCAATTTCAGAATAACTTTAGGAGGCTTTCAACTGACAGTCCTAAATTCAGTTTTAATGAACAAAGTATAATTCAATAACTTTCCAGTCATGATTTTGACATTTTTGTATGAAAGGAAGATACCTAAGGTATACTATAATTATTGGAACATCAAAAAACCGTGATTACTGTCTGCATTCATCCTTTTGACCTGAACAGCCATCTATTCAATGCAGAAGACTTTTATGTTGTAAGGTAAAGACTAGGCTGAGCTCTTGGAGAAAATGTGGAGCTTCCACTTCAGTTACAGCTTTACAGAACCCACACCATTTTATTTCACAGCAATGAATGACTTTTCCTTCCTTCCTTCCTTCCTTCCTTCCTTCCTTCCTTCCTTCCTTCCTTCCTTCCCTCCCTCCCTCCCTCCTTCCTTTCTTCCTTCCTTCCTTCCTTCCTTCCTTTTGAAGGGTCTAAATAAACCCTTGAATACTTCTACTCTTTTCTGTATCTTTTGCCCTTCTATCATGTTCTATGAAAAGTTAATGCAAAGACCACAAAATATTAATGTTATTTTTAAAAGGGCAGTGGATACATACTTCATTGAAAGGAAATTATGCTCTTTTGTGGTATGTTGCAAGCAATCAAATCATAAATACATTTCCCTCAAATTATGTTCCAGAGTTTTCAATTAATATACTTAAGATTTGGACATAAACCTATAATTTTATGTACCTATATTTGGAAATATTTTCCTCTGAAACCAGTGGAATGTTCTACCTAGGTTGAGATAGAATGATATATTTCTGGGTAAAATTAGAAGCGTTAAACTTAAGTTTACGTTTTAGCTTGTATGGAAACAGGATAAATCAAGAATTATCCTACTGAATTATTCCTGTATACTGAGTGTAATTGAAGGAATTTTTGACTACCCCAACTTCCCTTTAATACAGTTTATTGGAAGAAGGAATGTTCCTTTTTTGTAATATTACCTAAGATGTAGATTTCCTTGATTTTGGAAGGAAAGAAAACCTTTATGCTGTTTTAGTTTTGAGAGACCTTTGTCATAAGCCCCTAACAACATATTAAAAAACCAGATTCTTATTAGCTGGGTTTATTATAAATAAAAAAGCCGTAGGGCACTGAAGCTTGGAAACTGTATAAGTATGTATCTTTTTTTAAATCAGCAAGAATATTAAGGCAATTCCCCCATGATGTTGTTAACCCTCTTTCTGTCTTTCGCTTTAAGGATAGCTAGATGAGATAAAAACACATCATCCATTTTTTTCTTATTCTAATGTTTTGTAAATATCTACTCCTATTTCCAGACTCAGAGTTTTGGGTGATGTCTTCTTTTCAGTTACTTCTTTACAATTGTTTTTGTGGTGTTTTAAATTAATTCCAGTTGTTCATTTTTTGGGGAAAAAAAAATCCAAATAAGTTACCCATTATGATTATTTGGCTTCAAGTTGAAAAGCCCAGTGAAAATAAGTAAACAGGAATAGAAATAAATAAAAAAAGGGAAAAGGGAAATGAGAATTATAAATAGGTAAATAAATTAATGCTGTCATCTCACATTTCGGAATACAATACAAGTGTAAGCATATATAAACAAATATATATTTCACTAAGAGTATGTCCATTCCTTTCTTTGTACTTATTTTTATTTTACTTTCTGTTTTGGATCATTGTATCTGTTTCTAATTTGCACACTGCCCCAGAGTTAATGTTGAGTTGCACAATATAAATCTAAATTATACATTAAAGTACACTTAGGATGAGTTTTACCGTTCCAAAATATAATCTTTCCATTATTTAATAATAATAAGATTGTTTTTTATAGAGAAATATAATATTTTTAGATTTATTTTTCCTTAATCAGTTATAGTAATACTCATTTCATAATCAACATTCTGATACAGTTTAAATCTAATTATTTTTTAAGGATTGCATCTGTTGATGATTGCTTTCCCTATAGGTATGTGATTTTATTTTAGCCTCTTGTAACTGTCAGGAAATGAAAATAAAATTAGTGGATATACAGCTGAGGCTTGGGGAGAAGGGTTGAATGTTGAAGATGATTGGTCTGGTGCTTGGGATGAATTGTACTTTTGTTTTTAACTATGTTTTTTTATTGATTGCTTGGAGTCATCTAGAGTCATCATATGAGATAGACAGTGTAGGATAAGAGCAGGCAGAGCCTGGGGGTGGAGTCTAGAGAGGACTCAGCCTAAAATAATTATGTGTCCAGAATACCCTAAATCCATTCCCCCCCCCCGCCTTGAATTCCATTAACTCTTATCCAGCGCCAATTTAGTGCTGTCTATTAGTTGATGAGATTCTCATGAATAGGCTTGAGCAATAAATCTTCTGAACTGGTCCCAATAATAAACCAATAAATTTTCTGATCCTGATTCTTTGTGCCTGACAGGTAGCGTATAAGTCCTGTATACAAGTAAACAAACAAATAAATAAATTGTGATTGGTATGTTGCAGTTGTTAAATGCCAGTATCAGTCATCTGATTCCTCAAACAGTATCAATAAGTGAGGCTGTAAGCTTAGCTACACTTGTGTCTGGATGCAATTCAAAATGCTAATCAGAAAGCTCTCTATGGCTTGTAGCCAAAAGGCCTACAGGTCTGCCTTCTGTAATCAGAATTCATCTGTCCAAATTGTACATCCTGGGAAAAACAATTGATGATCCCCCATTCAAACACATTTAGGAATGGAAGCTAAAGATGTTACTTTATGCTGTGGAATAACCTCCCCCTAGAAATTACATATTTTCCCCACCACTGTGGTCTATCAGAAGCTTTTAAACTGAAATTATTCAGGAAGGCCTTGGGTGAGTATTAAGTTGCTTGATTGAGTTATTTATGATTTTTGGTTTTATGTTTTCTAAGTTATTTTAAGCATACTATAAATGTTTCACTTTAAATGTATAATTACTATAAACCACCAAGAATGTGTCCAAAGTACTTTTTCAAAAGACAACTGGATTTTGCTTTTCTGGAAAAATTTGAAAAACTAAGTCCAATCGCCTTTCGAAAAATCATCTTTAGGATAATCATGACCTGGATGACTGAGAATTTTCATTGACAATCACCAAGAATGTGGTGATTGTGGCAGATATACACTTGATGAATGTAAAAAAAAATATCAAAAGTAAGTATTAAAATCCTTGATAATGTAACAATTATCCTGTAAGTATAATCCTATAAATGACTGCTCCTTAAACAGCAAACAACTTGAGGCTAATTGAAACAACTTTACATTGTGTGTGTGTATGTTTCCCTTTCTGTCCTTCATATGTATGGCTAAAACATAAAACTAATTAATTAATTGATTATCTGGTGTGTGAAAAGCCCCCCCCCCAGTGTAGAATTCTGTAATGATATTGATCTGCTGACTAAAAAATCACATACATAATGCAAACTGCAAGGTTACAGAGCAATATAATTTACCTTCCTTTAATAAAAATGTATAATGTATCTGTTTGGGGAGCTTAGAAATAAATGAAGTGATTTCACAAGATAACTAGTGTTGAGTCCTCAGCTAATGGCAATAACTCACGAAGCATCTCGTAGTTTCAGGAGCCTCTTTATTGTTGTTCTGTAGCCCCTTTACAACTCAGAGACATGCAAGCCTCTCAAACTCTCTTAAAGACAATCCCCAGGCCAAACGGCAACATTTAGGCACGCTGTGCGCCTCGCGCATGTGTGCGAGTGCCGGTGCCAGCCAGTCTGGTCCCGGGCAGCTTGCAACTGCCCGGGACCGTTGCAACGTCCCGAGCCTGTCTTTGCAGGCTCCGGACACAACATCCCTTCCCCCCTGGCTAAGACTACAACTACATGAATAGTTACACGCAACCTCAACACGAGTGTGGTGTGCCACCCCTTGCTCCAATGGTGCCGAGCTATTGTTCTGGAAATTAATTCCCCAGTGCCCATATTTCCAATTTTCCACAGAAACACCTTCTTACTGTTTCTGCTTTTCCAGCAGAGTTACAAAATCTTCAAGGTACCTAGGAGATCTCTTAATTCTCTGTGATCTCCTTAGGTCCTGATAATCTCCAATTACATTTTGTCCAGGGGATGATACGGATTCGCCCCCTTTCTCGGACCCTGGTGGTCCCCATGGACCGTGCCCCATTGCCTGGTCTGCTTGCTTGCCCACTGGGCTCGTCAGACCAGGACTTTGTTCTCTCCATAAACTGGTTGACCTGCCTAGTTGCAGACTTTCTGGCCCCTCTGCCACTGTTGGGCAACTCTGTAGAGCCTCCTGGCCCATACTGACCTATCATGAGGCTACCTTCCACCACTCCCCAGTTCCATAGTAGGACTGTCTGGGGTTTCAGTACTGCCCCAAAACTCAATTGCCCCCTCAACTATGCTGGAGATGTCAGAATTGGGATTTGCCCCTCCGACCACCTCCCTGTGTGAATGCCTCCTTCTGGATGCAGTAGCAGTGCTGGGCCAACTAGACTGATTGTGTGCCAGCTTTCTTGCAATGTGTGAGTTATTAGGATGCTCCCGGTTATTCTCCCTGACTGGAGTGCTGAATGGTGTTAGTGGATAATGATTATGCCCCCCGGGGTGACTCCCTGGCTGGAGTAGGCACTGGTGCCTGTGTGCTAGCTGGTTCCCACGAATTCCTGTTCGGAACACTCGCGGAATCTTGTGATAGGCCGTCTGTGGCCTCTCTGTTGGTGCCTGGCTGCTGCCAACACCCCTCCCTTTGCCCGTAGAGGTCCCCCTCCCCCCTGGAAAAGAACCAGGAGTCTCTGAAAGTAAGTCCAGTCTTGTACGCAGCTGGTCGATATGCCATCGCAGGATACGACCGTCATCCAAGGAGACCTCATATGACAAAGGACCTGTAACCTTGCATACTACAGCAGGAACCCACAAGTGACCTGGCTTGTAGTTACGGGTCCATACCGGGGCAATTGCCTCGGTGCCCTGGGTTGTGTAACCCTAGGAGGCAGTCTGTCCAGGTGAAACCGGTCAAGTTTAGTAGTCAGTTTGCGCTCCCAGCGAAGTTCAGCCGGGCTTCTCCCAGTAGAAGTTGAAAGTGTGGTGCGGTAAGCAAGGAGAAAATCTGCCAACCTGTGGTGCCAGTCCCCATAGGTCAGTTTCTTTAAAGCATCCTTGGTGATGCGGACCATCCGTTCAGCCATACCGTTGGTGAAAGGGTGGAAAGGCGCAGAGGTGGCATGACGAATCATGTTTGCCTATAAGAAAGCTTGAAATTCGGAAAAAGTGAATTGAGGGCCATTGTCAGACACCAAAACATCCGGAAGCCCTTGTGCAGCAAAAATCCCCCTCAGTACTTGAATGGTCTTTGCAGTGGTGGTGGAAGAGACAGGTACAACCTCAAGCCATTTTGAATGGCTATCAACTAGGACCAAGAAGAATTGACCCTGAAAGGGCCCAGCGTAATTGATGTGCACTCTAGACCATGGTGACTGCATTTCCTCCCATCTATGTACAGAAGCCTGGGGCATTTCTGGGCGTGAGCGCTGACAAAGGTGGCATGCGTGCACCTTAGCCTCAATTTCCTTGTCTAACCCAGGCCACCACAAATGGCTGCACGCAAGCGCCTTCATTCGTACAATGCCAGGATGACCCTCGTGAAGGGAACCTAAGACCCTAGACTTCATTGAGGTAGGAATGACAACTCTGCTGCCCCACAGCACACAACCCTGAAAAGTGGATAACTCGTTCCTTTTAAGCCAGAAACTCTGAAACTCAGTGCCTGGACAACTCTCTGGCCATCCAGACAAAACCCAGGATAAGACACGAGAGAGTGTGAGATCTGTGGCTGATTCAGCAGCCACATCCCTGGCATTTAAAGGTGACTCAGGCAGCGCCTGAATGGAAAGGATGTTGATGGCAGGGGCAGGATCAGCCTCTACTACTTGCAAGGGTAATCTACTGAGGCCATCAGCATGGCCCATTTCTTTGCCAGGTTTGTGAATTAAAGAAAAATCATAGGCTGACAGAAAGATTGACCATCTCAGCATCCTGGGGGAGATGATATGGGGGGTTTGTTTGTTTGTAGTAAACAACCCCAACAGAGGCTTATGGTCAGTGTAGACCGTGAAATGTCTGCCATATAAAATCATGGAATTTTTAATTCCAGCAACAATAGCTAAGGCCTCCCTGTCTATCTGGGCATAGTTTTGCTCAGCAGAAGACAAGGTTCTGGAGTAATAGCCAACAGGAACCTGAGTTCCATCCAGTCTAAGGTGGCTAAGTACTGCTCCCACCCCATAAGGGGAGGCATCACAAGCGATGCACACAGGGAGAGTTTCATTGAAATGAGCAAGCACATTATTGGAAGTGAGTAAGGCCTTAACCTCATTGAAACTTGCTTCATGTTCTTGTGACCACTGCCACACTGCCTGTTTGTCCAGAAGCCTATGAAATGGTTCAGCTACATTAGCCTTGTTAGGAATGAATGAATTATAGAAATTCAAGAGGCCCAGGAAAGCTTGTAGTTCAGCTTTGGACCTAGGCCTGGGAGCTTGCATGATAGCTTTTAATTTGGACTCGGCAGGATGAATCCCATTGGCATCAATTTTGAATCCCAGAAAATCTGTAGAAGACACCCCAATTTTACATTTGTCCTTTTTGAGTTTGAGGCCTGTTTTCCGGAACCGCAGCAGGACAGCCCTCAATCTCTTAGCTAAAGTTTGAGTGGAATCTCCAGCAATTAAGACATCATCAAAATAGGGGCAAACCCCTTGGTATACCCCTCAGTGTATTTTCCATTACGCTTTGGAAAATTCCAGGAGCCACATTTACTCCAAATTGTAGCCTTTTGACTTTGAATGCCCCCCTGTGTGTTACAATGGTTTGTGCTACAGCAGCAGCTTCATCATCAGGCAACTGTTGATAAGCCTGTGCTAAGTCAAGCTTTGCAAAAACACGCCCCCCCTTGAGGGAAGCCAGAATATGGCTGACTACAGGTACAGGATAGGTATGTTGTTGCAATGCGTTATTTAGAGTGCATTTGTAATCTGCACAGATGCGAATGTCCCCATTAGCCTTAAGAGGCGTGACTATGGGAGTTTCCCAAGGACTGGAGTCAACAGGTTCTAAGACTCCTTTCTGAATCAATTTGTCCAATTCAGCATCAATCTTCCCTTTTAAAGCAAAAGGTACTCTCCTTGCTTTTACTCTGATAGGAGTGACAGTGGGGTCCAATTTTAAGGAAACTGAGGGCCCTTTGTATGTACCAAGCTGTGGGCTGAAGACATCTGCAAAGTCTTTGCAGATTTCTTGTAGACCTACTGTTTGCAAACTATTGAGCCCTGTAACTTGTATTCCCAAGGCCTCAAACCAATCAAGTCCTATGAGACTCGTGCGCTCACCTCCCACTATCAGTACATCTAATGGACCTTCAAAATCCTTATACTGTACGTTAAGGGTGGCCTCCCCCTTAACACACACTTTGGAGTTTTGAAAGTCTGTTAGCACTATATTAGAAGGCCTAAGCTTGGCCTGGAACCCACTACCAGAACAAATCTTTCTGAATGTGTGAATGGAAATGATTGAAAGTGCAGACCCAGTGTCTAGTTCCATGACCAATGGAACTCTTTGCAACTTCACTTTAAGTGACAGTTTCTTCTTGAATGGCTTGTGTGTGCCTGTCCTATAAATGCTTCTTCGTGAAGCACAGAAACCCACCCTGATTTGGCTGGGGACCCTGGTACCTTTCAGGCGCAATTCTTCTTGGGGTTGTACCTTCTGATGGCCCAGGCACACAGCTGCAATGTGGCCTTGCTTTCCACATGCTCTACAGATTGCAGAATGAAACCTGCAGTCGGTCCTCTTGTGGCGACCTCCACACCTGAAGCACTTGGGAACAGCTGAAGACTTTTCTTTCCCTTCCTTCTGTTTCCCTTCTTTGGTTGGGTAGAGATGATCTACTTCTTCATCAGGGTCCTCTTCCGAGCTCCCTTGGACTCCCTCATAGTGCATGGGAACAGCTTCTGGAGTACTTCTGATAGGCCTCATATTCTTGATTGCCCCACCTGCTGCCTCTTCTGCAGTAACCTCTCTCAAGGCATCTTGGAATGAAAAGTCTTCTTTAGCAAAACGTCTCTGCTGCAAGTCTCTGTTTCTCAGCCCACAAACAAATCTGTCTCTCAGCCTTTCTTCTAAGTCTTTAAACTCACAAGGCTTAGCTGCTCTTCTCAACGCAGCAATGTACTCTTTAACTGATTCACTAACCCGTTGATCCCTCTGTTCAAAAGTATGTCTCCACGCAATAACAGACAACTTGTGCTGGAAATGTTCTTTTAGTAATTTCTTTAAATCTGTGTAGGTAACAGATTCAAGAGGTGCAGGGGCTGCTAAATTTTCAGCAATTTCAAATGCATCTTGACCACAAACACACAGCAGGGTGGCGGCCTTTAAGCCATCTTCTCTCACTTGATTTACTCTGAAATAATTTTCTACTCTGGACACATAAGACTCCCATCTTTCTGGATGCATAACATCAAACTCAGAAAGTCTTCCTATCTTTGCCATCTTTGCAGTAGTACAGGAAGGGTCTATCAGCCAACTTACCCCCAACGATGCTGTATTGGCAGGCAGTTGCTGAATTTAACGCTGTTTCCTTGCTGCTTCAGGACTCCAGGGTAAGCTTACAATTTCTTCAATTAATTGTAAGGCATCCCATCCTCGTCGCCAGTGTTGAGTCCTCAGCTAATGGCAATAACTCACGAAGCATCTCATAGTTTCAGGAGCCTCTTTATTGTTGTTCTGTAGCCCCATTACAACTCAGAGACACGCAAGCCTCTCAGTCTGGTCCCGGGCAGCTTGCAACTGCCCGGGACCGTTGCAACGTCCTGAGCCTGCCTTTGCACAATATTTTAGTTCTAAGAATCTATGATAAAGATGTAAATGCAGCCTAATTCTGTTGTCTCCTTTGTATGTGCAGGAGTGGCAAAATATGTCTAGAACAGGGGTAGGCAATCCAAAACACTCAAAGAGCCATTTGGACCCATTTCCCACCAAAAACAAAACACTGCATATATCCTTTTTTTTACCTTTATTATAAGTGTGTGTGTGTGTGTGTGTATAATAAAGGTAAAAAAGGATATATGCAGTATTATCTTCATTTTAGATGTCAGAAGGGTCTCTGTCTCTTTCTCTCTCTCTCTTTTTCTCTCCCTCTCTCTTCCCCCCCTCTCCCTCTCCGATCTTCTGCTCACCTGGCAAGGTGGCTTCAAGGTGTTCTCCAACAAACTCAGGGGTAAGCGACCTCGGCTCTTTTATGACTCATGGACTTGAACTCCCAGAATTCCTGAGTAAGCATAGCTGGGCTAGCTAGCTCTCTCCTGCTCTTCCTGTTTCCTGCTTCCTGCAGAGACGCAGCAAAGGGAGGAGCTCAGCTCAATAAGCTTTTCAGAGAGAGAGGTGGAGGGAGGGAGGGAGAGAGAGAGAGAGAGAGAGAGGGAGAGGGGGGGAAGGCTCAAAGAGCCACATGCGGCTTTGGAGCTGCAGGTTGCCGACCTGTGGTCTAGAATATACAACAGCTGAACGAGTGCAAAGCTGTGAGTATGGGCAGTATTGACCAAAGTCAATATAACACACTTTATTTTTATTTTGCCAAAAAACATTGTTTTGAATAAAGAGATACAGAGAAAGAAATATATATCAATGTATGTTCATTGTCTCATCAGGATCCTAAAAAATGATAAGAGGTCAAGCAGGCCATTGTGCAACACCTTTTCACCCTGGGACTTGAGATCAAGGTCCAAAGTATCTGGAACATGTGTTACCTTTCTATACTTTTTTTAAAGTCACAGGGAGTATAAGCAATTAACACATTATAATAGCTTGGTAGCACATCTAATCAGCAATTTAGTTAAATCTCAGACAGCTGACAATTATTAGGAATATTTTTAAGTATGACAGAATCCCTAGCAGGCAGAATATGGAAATGGTTTGTTGACATCTCTTGTCAATAATTTGAAACTCAGACAGTTGACCTTTTGCTAAATATATTTTTAATGGGTAATTTTGTTTCTAGTGTGTAGCCACTGTTCCCTTTTCTCTCAGTGGGTAGAGGTGGTTGTCTATCGATGGTAGCTGTTAATGGTGCACCATCAGTGGTAAATGCTGAAATGATGGTCGTTCCTGTGTCCACCTCAAAATGGCTAAAGAATTGATTTAGCTGCTCAGTCAAAGAGTCACTACTCCCAGGCAAACTATTTTTATTGCTTTGTCCTGTGATTTGTCGCAGACCTTGCCATACACAATCAGAGTCTGAGTTCTCAAAAAGATGTTCAATCCTCCGTCTGTATGTAGCTTTAGTGTCCTTGATATCCCTTTTCAATTTAGCTCTTGCCTCACTATACTGTAGCGCATCACCAGAATAGAAAGCAGCATTTCTTGCTCTTAATAAAAGACACACTTTTCTATTTATCCAGGGCTTGTTGTTAGAGAACACCCGTACATGTCTGGTGGTAGTGACAACATCAATGCAGCTTTTAATGTAAAACAGTACTGTTGAAGTGTAAGTGTCAATATTGTTCTCCTCAAACAGTGCCCAATCAGTACTCCCAAAACAATCTTGAAGTTGCTCCAAAGCACCCACTGGCCAAACTTGTATTTGTCTAATTGATGGTCTAATTCTGTTGACAAGAGGTCTATATGATGGGATCAAGAACACAGATATATGATCTGACTGTCTCAGGTAGAGTAAAGGCATAGTCCTGTATCCATGCATGATGTTACTATATACCTGATCCAAGGTATTTTTCCCTCTAGTGGGACAGTCTATGTACTGATAAAACTTAGGGAGGACAGTCTTTAAGTTGGCTTGATTGAAATCACCTGCAACCACCAGCACTCCATCTGGGTAGGCTTGTTGCTGTTTCCTAATGGCAGTTAACAGGTAACTCATGCCTTTGGTTGTGTTATCATCAGGAGGTATATATATTACAGTTGTTATCACAATGTTAAACTCACGAGGCAGATAAAAGGGGTGGCATTTCACTGCCAAGTATTCCAAATCAGGAGAACAGTGAGTGTCCATTATTTTAACATTTGTGCTCCAGTTGTTATTTATGTAAACACAAAGTCCCCTTCCTCTGTTCTTCCCAGAAACCATGGTTCTATCCGCTTGATAAACTGAGCGTCCTGGTAATTCAATAGCCTCTCCTGAAATGGTAAGGTCAAGCCATGTCTCTGTAAAGACCATGATACAGCAGTCCCGAATGTTTTTCTGCAGAGAGATAGTAAGTTCCAGCTCTTCAATCTTATTAGAGAGAGCTAACATTTGAAACAAAAAGACTTGGCAATGCAGGCTTGTGATGATCTTTTCCTAACCTTACATGCAGTCTGGCTCTACAGCCTCGTTTCTGCCTGCGTTTCCTTCGTCTCCTTCATTTCCTTTGCTCTCTTGCAGGGAGAGTAATCCATGGCGTCATTCTAACCAGCTCAGCTGGAATGTTGTAACTTGAAACTCCTGGTTCAAAAATGCAGCCTTCTCTGCCTTCTCTACCAATGATTAATAACTCTTGTCGACTGTAAACTACTTGTGCCTGAATGTGCAGAGCACACACTAAAAAATACACAAACAATAAATTAATTAAAAAATACCGGTCTCTGGAGTGTCGAGCCGCTGCATATACATGCGCTGCCATTTTGTCATTGGTTCTAGATAATTCCTGGCAAAATGTGGCTGTGGGTTTGTGGGCTATTGTTATTCCTAGAGGTTGGACAATTCTGGCTGTCATTTCTCACATCCCTTTTGTGTAGGTAGGTTTAGTTTTTGCATGGTGGTAGGCTGTGTGGTGTATTGTGGCTTGGGTGCTGTGTGTCGGCTGCAGCACCACAGCTCCAAGAGAAACAGCTGTTTGACATCTTTCTCTGCAATGGTTATCCAAAAAACTTTGCATTCCAACACACAGCATCCAAACCACAATGCACCACGTAGCCTACCGCCATGCAAGAACTAACCGTACCAAACAAAAGGGATGTCAGAAATGACAGCAGGAATTATGCCAACCTCTAGGAATAAAAATAGCCCATAAACTCACAGCCAACTACATCAGGAATTATCCAGAACCAAAGACAAGATACAGAAGGATGAAAAAAACAATGTAATTTACAAAATCAACTGTAACAGTTGCAACCAATTCTAGGTGGGACAAACATCACGTCAATTGAAAACTAGGATACATGAACATCAGCTGGCAATCAAATGCCATGATCCCAAATCCCTAATCTCTATCCACACTGACACCAAACAGCACTAATTTGATTGGAGCAATATAAGAATCATCGGCCATGCTACCATCCCCATGTTCGCAAATTTATTGAAGCCTGGCCCTCCACAACCATCAACAGACACACTGAACTACAACCAGCTTATGAACCCCTGAGAATTCAAATCAACTGCACAAACTTCAACCAGCCCCAACTCCTAACCAACACTTCACCTCCCAATGACCCTCACCTGACATGACCCACACCTGACTCACTCACAAGACCCAGAAAAAGTCTGACATGACTTACATCTGGCTCCTCACAAGACTCCTTACAAGATCCTCACCTGACATGAGCCCCACATCACAAGACCTACTTATAAGCAGAAGAACACTGTCATTTTCTAAATTCCGCTGAAGATGTTACCTAGCTTGGTAATAAAACATTTGGAAACCAACCCACAAGTTCAGAGAACAAACCTTCATTCTTATCCTACACCTGAGCAACAGCTATTCACCACTATTGCTAACTTTACTATCCTATTATAGAACACCATCTTTCAATTCAGTTATACACTAAGACAGGGGTCTTCAAACTTGGACCTTTTATGACTTGTGGACTTCAACTCCCAGAATTCCTTAGCCAGGCACGCTGGCTAAGGAATTCTGGGAGTTGAAGTCCACATGTTAAAAAAGGGCCAAGTTTGAAGACCCCTGCTCTAAGACAATGTTCTCAACCTTGGCAACTTTAAGACATGTGGACTTCAACTCCCAGAATTCCCCAGCCAGCTATGGGGAGTCTGTAAAGGATTCCTAAAGGAGAAGATGGGCAGTCTAGAAACATGAAGTATTAATAAATGAAATCCACAGTATAAAAATTAATACACAAAATAATGATTTGTGTATTTTATGATCTAATACTATTGTCTATTATAATTTCTCAGGTTGCTCTCTAAGATAACAACTAGATATGTTATTAACTTTGTGAAGGTGGAGGTAGAACAACAAATCCTTGTCCAGTATCTCCACCAGCCTCCAGGACAGGTTGTTTTTAAACTGAAGCTCACATAAAAGAGTCTTGAAAACATCAACTCTTCCTTCCTAAATGTCTTTGGAGATTTTCAGTCATCCAGGTCATAGTTGTCTCAAAGGCAACTGGACTATTTTTACCCTGAGGAAGAAGAAGACATTTTGCTTCTCATCCAAAAAATCTTCAGTATGTTTGTAGAGAAACATAGCTTGGTAAGATGAAAAATAGCATCCCTTTGTCCCAACTCTCCAATCTTTTGATTAGAAGCCAGGCAGAACTATGACAAGTTATTCCATCTACAAAAGATTCACAGCTGTTCTAGAAAGGACAATATTTTCTGAACTTTTTCTGACTCCTTGCCAGCTTTTTGATAAATAGTATCCTACACAAGTAAAGGGAGATGAAGGAGAAATTAGAAATTATTGATGGAAATGACATGCACACATACTTGTCTAGAGTCTACAGTTCTGTCAGAAAGAAGAAAGATGATATGGGAAAGCTAAGAAGAGCAGCTGAATCATTCTGGGACAGAGAAGGAGATAAGCTGAAGCAGAAACCCTTTCCCTTCTATGAAAGAAGTAACAAAACCATAAACCAGAATCTGAGACAGAGGTAAAGCTGCTGTGAAGTGTCCAAGAGGCAGAAAAAGAATAATAGCTGAGAACCATTAGCAGAAATAGTGTGTTAAAAGCTAAACCTGAAGGGAAAGCATGTTATAACCTGATTGAAGAAATTCCTGCAGCACTTAAAATAAATATTAGCAGAGATTGAAGAATGCAGGACTCAGTTCACAAAGCTAAGCAAAATACAGATAAATACATAGGTTAATAGGAAAGCACCTGGGGTGTGTTTATTTAAGCAATTTATATGCTGCTCATATTACAGTGATGATCCTGACCAGCATACAAAAGGTTAAAACCTAACAGTAGTAAATAATCAATTAACAGTCCACCACATAATTAATGACCGAGGTCAAGGGAAAAAAATATTATCAATCCAAATAATCACTAGTAAATCTTATTAATGTCCCAGCCTAAATGCCTGCAGAAACAACCAAGTGTTAAGCACTTATGGAAGAGTAAAGAATGGGGGAGGTGAATTTCCAGGAAATATGTTGTTCTACAATGCAGATTCTACAATTTGGAAGGATGATTCCCAAGTCTTAACAGGTTGACATTGCTTGATAGAAGGGGTCTAAGAACATGGTTTGTCCAACCTTTGGCTTGCCTGGCCACAGGCAAGAAGATGAATTGTCATGGGCCACATATAAAATATATAATGTAGTTAATGTATACTAATAAACTTCCTTTATTTTTTATATTCTTTTATTATCTTGTGGGATTATCCAGTGAGCCAATGGTTGGGCACATCTAGTCTAGAACATCCCCTCCTGCTCAGATCTGAGGGGGAGAGCAGAAACAGAGATATGTGATCATCAAACAGACTGGCCCTATGTCATATAAAGCTTTAAATGTCATAAGCAGCATCTTGAATTGCACCCAGAAACCCCTTGGGGACCAGTATAGCATTATTATATCACATGATACTGCCTATAGCACTGCATTCCATGATGACGCAGTTGCTGACTGCCAGCTGTCAGCAGTTTGGCAGTTCAATTCTCAACAGCTCAAGATTGACTCAGCCTTCCATCCTTCCAAGGTGAGTAAAATGAGGACCCAGATTCCTGGGGGCAATATGCTAATGTTGTAAACTGCCGAGAGAGAGAGAGAGAGAGAGAGAGAGAGAGAGAGAGAGAGAGAGAGAGAGAGAGAGAGAGAGAGAGAGAGAGAGAGAGAGAGAGAGAGAGAGCGCTGTAAAACACTGTGAAACAGTGTATAAATCTAAGCGCTATTGCTATTCCAGTCTAAGGCAAGCATTAAAAAACTACATGAATAAAGCCCCCTTTCCTAATTGAAAATACCCATTTTCCGTAAGTCATCATGCTTTTTTTTTTGCACATTGCATTTTGCTTCTGAAATGGAAGACCTTAATTCTTATTCATTCTAATTTATATTCCTAAAGATTGTCAGCAACGGAGCCTCTCTCCTGAGGAGTGCAAAGTCCATATATAATCCTTTTTTTGGTATACATTCTCTATATGTGAAAGAAAACCTTTCTAGTCATACCTTTTACAATGATCATTTCACTTCCTAGGTGGTTAGGTTTTCTTGGCCTGCAGCCTGATGCTTTCTAACTGCCATATGAAATTTTACTGAAACTGCCAGGAATTACAGTGCCTGGTGTATCTTATTACAATAAGACTTTTTTAAGGAAGAAAAAGACCATTTCTCACATTATTTACCATCTTTCAGTTAAGCTTAATCCCATTTCTTGGGTTTCCATCATACATTCTACATTAAGTGTCTTCAAAATAAGCACTAGACATACTTGTCACATTCTCACATGCTCCTAGATATCTAATTTTTTCCCACTTGCCTGTTTTAAGGATAAAAAAAGCATAATTTATATGAGAACTTGACTACTACTTTTTCATGTTTTTTTTCCATTTGGATATGGTTAAAAACAGTAATAACAAAACCACTCTTAACCTATATGTAAAATCATCATTTACATTGGACTCAACTGAATGGATAACATCATCATCATCATCATGATCAAAATCATCATCTTTCAAATTCATGAATTTATTTCAGGTATCTACAGGATCCAATCACATTATGGAAGCTTTGCATCTTTTATACACTTCGAAGGGGTAGTGCTTAGGTTATTGTAGCATAGCGTTGTTTTTGCCATTTGATGTGGTAGAAAGTACACCTGGAGTGGAAATCTGGCCAAGAGCATCATGGTTTCCCAGGGAGGAGACAAAACATTCCAGAGAGAAACCCAAAATAAGAGATTGCAAGAAAACAGCAGGGTATCTTCGAGAATTGGACACAATTAAACAGAAAGAAAACTCCTGTTAATATACTTCTGATATCAGTCTATGTTAACCTGAATATCTATTATTAGTAGTATAATATTTAGTTAAATATAATTCTGTTTCTAGAGAAATCATTTATTAATAAGATGCTTGCATAGCTATGTTACATATGCATAATGAATACCCCAGACAAAAGGAATTGACTTTTGCACAATATTGGATTTCAGGATTTCAAATTAAGTGTTAGTAGAAATAGAATTTTAGGGATTTTAAAAAATACTTACCATCAGACACTTAGAATAAAAGCTCTAGTTACACACTCAGCAGATTCACGTAAATGTGTATTTTCTAGCATTCAATTTTCCTTTTGTATTATTGTGGAGAAAATCATCAAAGGGAAATCCTATTTTGTAATATAATATGTGTCGTTAATTAATCTTCATGAATTCCCCAAAGAGCTATAATAATGGAAGTAAATATTTCTTTTATCTATATTGTTCAATAATTAAGGTACAAATTAATTACGCAAATACTGCAACCTCATCATAGCAATTTAATTTAGCAGTGATTGTCCTATTTATATGGGAGTTTCACAGCCTCTAGTTCAGCAAGGTAGTCTTGGCAACAAGCAAAAAAACAGGGTCAGAGAATGAGACAATATTCTAATTGACAGGCCTATTATGGAAGTTGTAATTATTATAGTGATAGATTAGTTATGGAGAGCATCCAGCTTCAGTTACTCCCAGTGACTATAGAGATCCTGGCTGACTTTTCAATCATCAGCTTTCAACTTAACCTACTTAATAGAGCCAGCTTCAAGGTATGAACAGATTAAAAAAAACAACAAAACAATGCTTTAAGTTGGTGTGGAGACATATGCCATACCTATCAATGCCTCTGTAAAGATGCATCAGATTCTATACCATGATGAAAAGTTCAGGATAGTGACCATTTCCATCCCACCTCTTCTTCAACCTCATTTGGCCTGGAGAGAGGGTAAAAACAAACAATTGCGGAGATAATGCCCTTTTCACAGTCCTTTCTAGAAATGCATCTCTGTCATGGACATTTGAAGAGATAGCTAATCCTCTGATAAATAGACTGCATGACCCTGGAAGGAGTTTATTGACTAGGAGATTTACTCCCCCCCCCCTTTCTGCTCAATTGTGTCCGATTCTCAGAGACTTTACTTAATTCAGGTCATTTAGAGGCCAAAACAAATTGGTCTGGGTTAATTGCTGACTCAAATGACTTACTTTTGGAGTTTGCAAAACATTCTTACCCCAACCATGACCTAATTACTGTATAATATAAACAGAACCATTACTTCTGCACTAGCCTTTCTGCTATAAAACTGAAAAATGAAAAGGCCTGAATTTTAGAAGGGGAAAAATAATGCATAGCCTCAGATTTGGGGTGTAGATATATACTATACTCAGTGGTGGGATTCAGTCAGTTTGTCAGAACCGGTAGGAGAGAGGGGGGGGGAGGGAGGGAGAGAGAGAGAGAGAGAGAGACACGGTACTGTTAAATTCTTTGAAGCTAATTTGAAAGAATTCATAAAATACAACTATGTTCTGTACAATACTCAACTTCTGTAGAATCCAATGCATTTTATAAATTTTGACCCAGTTTCAAAATGAATCTATTCACCAGCATTTTATATTTAACTTACCTTTGGCACTTCAAAGTTATACTTTGAAAATTCTGTAATTCTCTAAAGCCCAACTTAAAAATTAAGTTTTATCCTTTCTTAATTTGCAGAATCATCTGAACAGCTCATTCAGAAGCTTGTAATTGTCACCACAGAACTATAATAAACAAGGACAAATCTATCATATTTAAACATCACTTGTTTTTCATTAGCTAGGTTCTCTGACTTATTACCTTATATCCTTAAATTAAAGAAAATGACTGTGTGATACAATTCAGAAAGAGACCCATGGCACTGCAATTAAAATTAAAATATGCTTTCATAAAAGGATTACTTCTATTTCCAAATCACAGAACAGATGTGAAAAAATAAATAATGTAAAATGTAGGTTTCATTCTGAATTTAAAGCAGAAATTAACTCTGCAGGTAGAAGATTATTTTATTAAGAAAGCATAAAATGTGTGTATGGATGAATGATAATTTCTTCCATGCAGAAGTCAGTGGAAACAACCTATGTCAATAAATCATATTATGCCATGTCGCTACTAAGCCTGAGATAACATAGATTGTGCTTGTGGTTTTAAGATGGTTCTCCTTCAAAGGCCAGTTCCAACTGATGTTGGTAGGGAGTAGACATCTAGCCATAAGCTTGTGCTTTGCAGGGTGCTGCAGAGCTCAACTCCCTTTCCATTCTGAGTTAACTTCTGCTGCCAGGTGCAAACAACCAGACCCAAATCTGCAGAGTTTGAGCTAACTACTTTATTATGTTCTGTGGCTGCCTATAATACAGGAATCTTTCCAGTCTGTCAATCTATTACTGGGAAAAATTAGATAAGGCTCTGAAGAATTTGAGGGGGAGAGGAGAGTTGGCCCTAGCCCTTTTGCAATTGTGATATGATTCCTGACTAGCTTCATATTTGATCCCTCCTCCATGTCAAGCTGGATGCTTCCCAACATCTACATAAGCTTCTGAGATCATTCATTGGCATGGAATTAAGTACCATCAGTATCCATGATTATGCATCTCTTCCCTGGATCACCCAAGTAATGCCATTGGGATTCTTTCCAAGCAGCTGGAGACTGTGAGCATCTGGAAGAGAAAGAATGGCTTCAAGTCACCTATAGCAAAACTGAATAACTATTGCATTAGGACCTTCTGGTTTGAGATCTTCCCTAATGATCTTTGTACTCTCTTGAACAAGAGACAGCCATGGCCAGGAGGGCTTTGCACAAATCCATCTCTACACAGAACTGTTCTTGAAAAGCATTCAGAGGCTGCACTAATCCAAAATGCAGAGGCACATGTAATTTTGCACACATTATGGTACACTCACACAATACCACTGCTACTTTAGTTGCACTGGGTCTCAGTAGAGTTTCAGATGCAATTCAGTGTGCTGGTGGTTAGGATTGAATCCAGTCAAGGCACAGGGCCACATTGGTTGTGTAACTGCCTATTTCCAGTGGTTTTGGCTCATCCCAACAGAGCTAGCAGAGTGGGCATGCCTGGTCAATTCTGTGAAACATGTCACTTAGTATGACCCAAGAAGCATGCATTTCTATACCAGCACTTGTCCTATGGAATTGCCTCTCCCTGCAGTTTAGATAATCCCGAACTTGCTGGCCTTCTGGAAAGTCTTGAAAACTTGTTTATTCCTATAAGCTTGGGACCAGGATGTTAGAGGAGCCCATTATATATATATGTATATATCCTTAATAGTTATAAAAATACGAATCCCAGGCATATTTGTTCAATGATGCAATCTTCGATCTCCGGGAAGAGTATACTCCAATTATTTATTGTTAAAACCACATTTAAAACAATAAAAACAGTTATATACAAAAATTAAAACAACTTAGCTTTCGCTGGTCCTCTGCCAGCGTCCTCAGAGTGGGGCTTAGGGGGTGGGAAGTTCTTTTTATCCCCTTGCTGATCCAATTGCCTACTCATTGCCCTCGTGACAGGGCCACTCTTCCTGATTGCTCGTGACTGCCTCAACTGTTCCGCCCTCTCTTTTTTGCACTCTAACCTGGTATTTTCTTGCTTTGTCATCCTTGTGCTGTCTCCCCCTCCCTGTGCTGTTATCAGTAGCACGTTCCTGGGCTGCTGATCTGCCTCCCGTTTTTGCATACCATTGCCAGTTCCTATTACAACTCCTTCCTCCAACTCCCCTCCTCTCCCAGCCTGCTGATTCATACACCCTTTGTTGTCCATTCCTGTCATCCTTCCCCCCCTTCCTTCAACCCTCCCACCTGTTGATTAACATGTTGCTCCTGCCTTTCATCAACCATCCTTATTGATGTTCTCTTCCTCAATATCTTTTCCTTCCTGATCCACTGCTCTACCTGCTGTTCCTGTTTACCCTCCTCCCCCACTGTCCATCTTCCCCTCTCCAATATCCTCCCCATCATCTGCTGACTTACCTGTTGTTCATCCATTTCTGTACATCCTCTGTACAGAAATGGATACATATTTATGCAGATAGTTTGCAAGGGGATTGGATTGTTTCTTTTTAAACTGGTTGTGGGCCTATGTTATTTTACATTGTGGTTTTATCTATGCGGTTATAGCCATCCAAAGTCATATAGTTAAGATCAGTGGTGGGAGTCAGCCGGTTCACAACCACTTCAGCAGAACCGGTAGCTAATTTGTTTGTTGCCCAGGCCCAAAATGGACTTCCGGAAGCGGTATCTACACAGAGAACTGGTTGTTCACATATTTGAATCCTACCACTAGTTAAGATTGGTGGTCATGTAGATTCAGCAAGTAAGTTGGTAAATAAATAAAATTATGTTAAAAAACATGGGGCAAAATGGAGTCTTCCACTTTTGTACATACATAGTCAATTTTACCCCTTTATGGATTACTGCCTTGTCATGGCGAAGGGGCTTGCGTAACTCAATGAAGCTATAAGCTATGCCGTGCAGGGCCACCCAAGACGGACAGGTTATAGCAGAGAGTTCTGACAAAATGTGATCCACTGGAGAAGGAAATGGCAAACCACTCCAGTATCTTTGCCATGAAAACCCCATGGACAGTACTAAAAGGCAAAAAGATATGACGCTGGAAGATGAGCCCCTCAGGTCGGAAGGTGTCCAATATGCTACTGGGGAAGAGCAGAGGGCTAGTACTAGTAGCGCCAGAAAGAATGAAGCGACTGGGCCAAAGCCGAAAGGACGCTCAGCTGTGGATATAGCTGGTGGTGAAAGGAAAGTCCGATGCTGTAAAGATTTTTTCTCCATAGGAACCTGGAATGTAAGATCCATGAATCAAGGCAAGCTAGACAGAGTCAAAAAAGAGATGACAAGACTGAACATCAACATCTTAGGAATCAGCGAACTAAAATGGACAGGAATGGGTGAATTTAACTCAGATGACCATCAGGTATACTACTGTGGGCAAGAATCCCTCAGAAGAAATGGAGTAGCCTTCATAGTCAATAAAAGAATAGGAAAAGCAATACTGGGATACAATCCCCAAAATGACAGAATGATCTCAATTCGAATCCAAGGCAAACCATTCAATATCACAGTAGTCCAAATCTATGCCCCAACCACTGGTGCTGAAGAGGATGAAATTGACCGGTTCTATGAAGCCCTACAGCACCTTATAGAATTAACACCAAAAAATGATGTCCTTATCATCATGGGGGTTTGGAATGCTAAGGTAGGAAGCCAGAAGATAACTGGAATAACAGGCAAGTTTGGCCTTGGAGTACAAAATGAAGCAGGGCACAGGCTAATAGAATTTTGTCAAGAGAATACAATGGTCATAACAAACACTCTTTCCCAACAACCCAAGAGACGGCTCTACACATGGACATCACCAGACGGTCAACATAGAAATCAGATTGACTGTGTGCTCTGCAGCCAAAGATGGAGAAGCTCTATACAGTCAGTAAAAACAAGACCAGGAGCTGACTGTGGCTCAGATCATGAGCTTCTCGTTGCAAAATTTAGGCTTAAATTGAAAAAAGTAGGGAAAAGCACTAGGCCACTCAGGTATGAACTAAATCATATTCCTGATGAATATACAGTAGAGGTGACAAATAGATTTAAGGAACTGGATCTGATAGACAGAGTGCCTGAAGAACTATGGATGGAAGTTCGCAACATTGTACAAGAGGTAGCAACTAAAACCATCCCAAAGAAAAAGAAATGCAAGAAAGCAAAATGGCTGTCTGAGGAAGCTTTGCAAATAGCTGAGGAAAGAAAGGAAGTGAAAGGCAAAGGAGAAAGAGAAAGATACACCCAATTGAATGCAGAATTCCAGAGAATAGCTAGAAGAGATAAGAATGCCTTCTTAAATGAACAGTGCAAAGAAATAGAAGAAAACAACAGAATAGGGAGGACCAGAGATCTCTTCAAGAAAATTGGAGATATGAAGGGAACGTTTCATGCAAAGATGGGCATGATAAAGGACCAAAATGGCAGAGACCTAACAGAGGCAGAAGAGATTAAGAAGAGATGGCAAAACTACACAGAAGAACTATACAAGAATGAGCTTAACGTCCCAGATAACCACAATGAGATGGTCACTGACCTCGAACCAGACATCCTAGAATGTGAAGTGAAATGGGCCTTAGAAAATCTGAGCAACAACAAAGCTAGTGGAGGTGACAGTATTCCAGCTGAGCTATTCAAAATCTTAAAAGACGATGCAGTAAAAGTGCTACACTCAATTTGCCAGCAAATTTGGAAAACTCAACAGTGGCCATAGGATTGGAAAAGGTCAGTTTACATTCCAATTCCAAAGAAAGGCAATGCCAAAGAATGTTCAAACTATCGCACCATTGCACTCATTTCACATGCTAGTAAAGTTATGCTTAAAATCCTACAAGCTAGACTCCAGCAGTATGTGGATCGAGAACTACCAGAAGTACAGGCAGGATTTCGAAGAGGCAGAGGAACTAGAGATCAAATTGCCAACATACGCTGGATCATGGAGAAAGCTAGGGAGTTCCAGAAAAACATCTACTTCTGCTTCATTGACTATGCTAAAGCCTTTGATTGTGTGGATCACAACAAATTGTGGCAAGTTCTTAAAGAGATGGGAGTACCAGACCATCTCATTTGTCTCTTGAGAAACCTATATGCGGGTCAAGAAGCAACAGTGAGAACCGAACACGGAACCACTGATTGGTTCAAAATTGGAAAAGGAGTCTGGCAAGGCTGTATACTGTCGCCCTGCCTATTTAACTTATATGCAGAGCACATCATGAGAAAGGCAGGGCTAGATGAATCAAAAGTTGGAATTAAGATTGCCGGGAGAAATATCAACAACCTAAGATATGCAGATGATACCACTCTAATGGCAGAAAGTGAAGAGGAACTAAAGAGCCTCTTGATGCGGGTGAAGAAGGAGAGTGCAAAAGTTGGCTTGAAACTCAACATTAAGAAAACCAAAATCATGGCATCCGGCCCTCTCAATTCCTGGCAAATAGATGGGGAAGAAATGGAGGTAGTGACAGATTTTATTTTTCTGGGCTCCAAGATCACCTCAGATGGGGACTGCAGCCAAGAAATTAAAAGACGCTTGCTCCTGGGGAGGAAAGCTATGGCAAATCTAGACAGCATTCTAAAAAGCAGAGACATCACCCTGCCAACAAAAGTGCGTATAGTCCAGGCCATGGTTTTCCCAGTTGCAATGTATGGCTGTGAAAGTTGGACCATAAGAAAGGCTGAGCGCCAAAGAATTGAGGCCTTTGAACTATGGTGCTGGAGAAGACTCCTGCGAGTCCCTTGGACTGCAAGGCGTTCAAACCGGTCAGTCCTAGAAGAGATCAAACCCGACTGCTCTTTAGAAGGCCAGATCCTGAAGTTGAAACTCAAGTACTTTGGCCACCTAATGAGAAGGAAGGATTCACTGGAGAAGAGCCTAATGCTGGGAAAGATTGAGGGCAATAGAAGAAGGGGACGACAGAGAATGAGATGGCTGGATGGAGTCACTGAAGCAGTAGGTGTGAATTTATATGGACTCCAGAAGATGGTAGAGGACAGGAAGACCTGGAGGAACGTTGTCCATGGGGTCGCGATGGGTCGGACACGACTTCACAATTAACAACAACAACAAGTCAATTTTATAGGAAAATGTAGTGAGTAAGAAGATCTCAGCACCATTTCTGAAAGGAAACGTTTCAATAGTGTACTTTTCAATATTACATGTACTTTATTTCTAGCTGAGAGGTAGGAGGTATAATAATTTGACTTGAAATATTTTGCAATTATTTATAAATTTTTAATCAGCTTTTCATCAATAAAAAAACATACACTTCTAACATTGTAAATTAGAAATAATCCATCTATGTCTAGCTGGCTGCCTATTTTCACTTTCCAGCAATACCAAATAATTTCGAGAATAGTTTTGGTTCTTGGACAAGAATCAATGCCAGTCTAATCTTTGTATTACCAATGACCTTATTGAAATTATAGACCCTCATATATTTTGTATGTTAATGAATTGAACTAATACTTTATTTCTTGTTAGCCAAAATATTTAATAGATTTATATATATATTCGAAGTATAAAATGCATAATTTAAAAAAATACTAAATATGTTTACAGCAATAATGGGAGGGCAAGGGAGAATGTGAACAGGTTCATAGGAAAGATTGATGTTACAAGTCTCTCATTCTGTTTTTATCTTTGCATATTTCAAAAGGTATTCTTTATAATGTTGCCATGCTTGTTTTATTTTTGCTTTGAGTTTGACTAATCCACTCTCACTTATCTTCTTTATTCTGTATTCTAACTTGGTGAAGATGTAATTTTCACCTTCAAAAACACTTGCAAGTTAGGTGTGGCTTCTGTACCTAAATATAATGCAACAAGAGGCGTGAAAACTTTTTTCCTTCTATTCTACCGTGATAGATGTGTCAAGAAAAAGATTTAGCCCAAAATCTATATCTTACAAATAGAAATGTTCTTTTTATTTTTTCATCTAAACACTCTAGATCAAGGAAATTTAATAAGGGGTAGAAGGTGCATTCTTTGATTTCCATCCCAAAAAAACCGTGGAACATTTTTAGCAGACATAAAGTTCAGTTAAAGCAACCAACAAATGGAAATCTCTGTGATATTCATGAAAGATGAAAAAAAGTAAAGTATAAAAAACTGGAAGGAGGAGCAGTATTTTTGTCTTTAATGGTGACAAAAACAAACCCACTACTTCTGTAAAAGCTTACTCTTATTTCATTGTAATGTAAAAAGAATTACTACTATCTCTTTTAGATACTTACCTAAGGATACATATGATTGTAAAGATGGTATTCTGGAAGTCTCTTTCCACAATATTCATGACACAATGTCAGTTTCAGCAGACATGGAAGGAGGCTAACTTCAGGGAGTGAACTGCAATGTATAGGAAATGAAATTGAGGTTAGCAGGAGAAACACTGCTTTTTCTTGTTCATCAGACGAGCATGGAGACTGAGGGGACAAGCAGATATCAAGTTAGTTTTCTCCATGAAGATAACAAGAACTATACATACTATAGATACAAGCTGATTGTCTCCTGGAACAGAAGATGAAAGTGTTATAGGCCAAAGGATTTTTCTACACTGTAATAGCAAAGAAAAAAGACAGAACATATGAAATTCCTTAGACAAGTAAGAAGGAAAATGAATGCCAGTGGACATAAAATGAAGGCATGTTAAGTAGAGAAATAAGAAGATTTGATGTCTTTAATGCCAATGCAACTCAGCAAATGATAGACATCAGTCTGTCTAGCAATCACAGCCACATGAACCAAACTTTGCCAATTCCAGTTTTATGGAAAAGAAGAAGATAATCACCCTGACTTCTCAGCCAACAAACTGAAGAAACCCAAAAGCTTTTTTTGAGGAAGAAGAGGTAGACAGTTTTGATGAGCGATTCCTGCTAAGGGGAACAGAGGTTTCAACATATAAATATGTTGAAGAAAGTATATTGTTTTCCAGTTGTCTGTGTGCAGGATGTAATGAAAATGCTGTTGAGAAATGTCAGACTCACTGGTAATTCTCCATTTCTATTGATTCATGTGCTAGAGGAGACCTTTCTTTCCACCCTGGACAGAAAGGTGAAGGGACTAGGAGCCCAGATAAGTCTTTCCAGATGGGAATATGGCATAACAAGATAGAACAGGAGCCCGGTGTTTAGATGGTGCCATCAAGGAAAGTTTAGATTCCCGATTTATAGAGTATGCTACATACATGAAGCACTTGTGACAAGAAAATATCCCATAGCAGGAAATGTTTGGCAGGTACTTTGCCTATTTAATCATGAAAGGATTCAACAAAAAAGAGGGTTGGGTAGAAAAAGGCCAAAGTCAATTATATCACCAAGAGCTGAAGCAAGATAACTCATTTGAAGTGCCCCTAACAAATACAAGCATCTTACTCTTATCTGGTCCTACAGTCATTATCATCATTCAATAATAAGCTGTAACAAAAAAGAACCAACAAATGCCTTAACAATCTCTATCAACAGGGAATAAATGAAGAAACACAAGATTGGAGAGGACTTAGAAATGGGTTGAAATGACAACCGTGAAACCAAAAGGATGAATCAAAATGGGGAATTTTAAATCTTAATACAATGAATATAACTTTACAGGAATCACTGAAACTTGATGGGATTGATGTTCACACTCTTGAATTGGCCCATTCAATGCTGAAATTGTTTTTACCTGATGTGAAGAGCCAATTTATCACACAAGATGAGAAATGGCAACCAGTTCATTCTGTATAGTAACAAAGAAGTGTTCTCAAGGCCCAAGTCACAAATCCAGACCCATAATATACAAATTATCATAGTTTATATACACTTCAAAAAGACGAAAGCACATGATCATTAACAAACAATAGGCAACAAGCAATAAATTATTCACAACCATAGTAGAAGATGATCCTCCCAGAAAGTGGATTTGTTACTAACATATTATAGCCATTGTTCTTCTCCAACTAATAAGGATGGCAGCTGAATATTCATAATTTTCTGGCTAATTTACCTACCTGGTTGACAGGGAAAGGATAGTACTTTCTGATAACAGCAACCACATAATCCCTTAAGGAGTATACAAGACCGAACACAAAAAGGACACAGTCAGGAATAAGGATAAACAAAATGACATTTCAAACGAAATGGAGTTTCTCTGGTTAAAACTAGTTATACCAGCCCATCAGAATGATACACATGATTGAATTATGGATCTGCAAGACTGTGACTTGTTCAAAAAGAAACAAAACACAGTGTCCATTTGTATATAAAAAAAGCATATACCTGCATACACATATTCACAAATGGAGGCATGGAAATCCTGTTGAGAGTATTTGAGTAAAAATAAAAAGAGAGAGAAACAAAAGTGATACTATCATGGATATGTATTAAAGACCACTTGAAGAGGCAGAAGATATAATTTAGGGTTTTCTTTATCAGATAATCAAACTTTCAAAGAGGTATGCAATAGTGATAATGGTAGAGTTCAACATGATTTCTGATGGGAATCTAACCCTGTCAAAAGTTAGAAATCCAACAAATTGTTGTAATGTCATGTAAACACTTGTCAGAAGGAGGAATAAAAAGTATGCTATCCTGGGCTTAAGTCATACCAAAAGAGAAGAACTGGTTGAAGAAGTGAGGAAGATAGAACCTGAAGGGAAAAAAAATTACCATATTACCCTTAAATTCATGATATTTGATGAGTTCAGATGTGCATTCAACTCCAATGGCTTGAACTCTTGAAGGAGATAATTATTCAAAAAGGATGACAAATCCTGCAGAATGAGATGCTAACAATTCCGACTAGAAACAAAATGAGAGACATCCCAAAAGATCAGTGTGAATACACATGAACATTTGTAAAATGTTGAATGGAGAGAGAGGGGGCAAGAGAGAGAGAGAGAGAGAGAGAGAGAGAGAGAGAGAGAGAGAGGGAGAGGGAGAGAGAAAGAGAGATTGTGATGACTCCTCTGGATGCTTCCCCAGATACCTCTCCAGATGTCAGCTGGGAGGATGAATCAGTTCCAGGGACGTCTGGAGGGGAGTTGGTCAATGGCTCCAAGCAGCTGTCTGAGAGGGATTTGGCTCAAGTACAGCTGTAGCAGGACAGCCCTGAGGCTTCAGGTGGAGAAAAGCATGTAGCTACAGCCAGTCAGTGATGAGGAATAAGAACTGTCTTCTGCACGTGATCCAACAACATGTAGGCCAGAAAAAAGGCAGGAGCAGAGAATGTTAGCCAGATTACTCATCAGCAGAAAGCCTTGCCCTTCTTGATGGGCTGTACCAGAAGCTGGGTATTTAGCATAGCAAACAGATAAAAGCATGTTCATGAAATGAACAACATGTCATTTCCTAGTTTTGTATTTTCTGGTTGTTGTGATTCTTGCCTTGCTTTGGATTGACACCATGCCTTGTGAACTCTTTGTATTGTGGATTTAATTTTGCCAGGTGGGTTTATTTTGATTGAGAAACTTTCAAGTGCCTTGTGGACTCATTAGCCATTGTTCTGTGGGCTAGCATTGGTCTGCTTGTGGCTGGACTTAATTGGGACAGTCCTGGGTTGCAGGGGAATATTAATACACCCACTAAACCATGGTTATGTGTGTGTTTGAGAGAGTGGGACAGCACAGTGACTTATATGAATGCAACATAAAAAGGAGATTGTAAGTAAAGAATAATACAAGGCAGTTTTCAGAAACTCTATGGATTGTGTCAGAGAGCTTATAATGAGCCAAGCTTTGCAAAAATGCCCTCTCCCCAACAACATTCCAGAAACAAAAGGGAAGAGAAAAAAACCTTAGGTCTGTTGTGTGAGAAAAAGGTTGAATTGGTAATGGGATGGTAAGAAGGGAGAACATTTATTTCTTCTCACCTTAGGAAAACAAAGCCATAGCTACCCATTATTGTGCCACTCATGCAAAGAGACATCTGTAGCATACATAAGAAAGGAAACTTAGAAAGGAACCCTTTAAATGAATTTGTCTCTAGGTCAGATGACTAACATAGTGAAGGAAGTAGTAGGGGCGATTTTAAAACCAATGACTGTAATCCAAGAACTCCTGCCTCAGTATCTCAGAAGTCTCGAGGAGAGCAAACCTTCTCCCACTGCTTTTAAAGGGGAAGGACAGGTAGATTCAGGAATTGGAGATCTGTCAGGATAACATCTATATATTGGGCAAGATGTTCAAGCTAATTATTAAACAGGATGTTTGAATGCAATAATTAATAGAAGCCAACAAGTCAAAGAGGAGTCATGCTAGAATTACCTTAGCTTCCTAGTTTAATAAATCTAGGAAATGTAGTGGACATAGTATACTTTGACTAAAGCAAAGCATTTGACAAACTCATAAAATTTTCCTTAATAAATTGGTAAATTTTGTAAGTATGGATTCATTATGGCTGAATGACCAATTTCAGAGACTACTTAAAATAGTTTTACATCACTAGGAAAATAGCATTATGTGAAGTGTTTTTCCAGGCTTCATGCTATTCAATATTTTTGGTAATGGCTTGGTTGAAAAGGTTGAAGAAATGTTTATCAGATTTGCATATGGCACAAAACTAATGTGAGTAGCTAATGCTTGTGAGAGCGGAAACGGGAAGAATGGAGAGAGATAGAGAGACAAAGAGACAGACAGAGGAATCAAAAGATGTACACCAGGGGTGACAAACTGCTGGCCTGTGGGCCGGTTGCATCATGTGGAGGCTGCATCCACCCCAACTCCGGCAATGTGAAAAAACTCGCAATACGTCACAACTCGTCACATAATGCAACAAGTTTAACACCCATGATGTAGACAGCCCTGAATGAACCAAAGTAAGCAGAATCAAATTTAATAGAAAAAAATGTAAATTCCTGTATCTGAGGAAGAAAAAAAAGAAAGATACAACTGTAGAATGATGAAAACCTGACTTAAGAATCAAACAGAAGAATAGAATAGAATAGAATAGAATAGAATAGAATAGAATAGAATAGAATAGTCCAGCCCCCTGCTCAAGCAGGAGAACCTATACCATCTCAGACAAGTCACTGTCTAGCCTCTTTTTAAAAATCTCCAGTGATGGAGCACCCACGATTTCTGGGGGCAAGCTATTCCACTGGTTAATTGTCCTCACTGTCAGGAAGTTTCTCCTTAATTCCAGGTTGCTTCTGTCTTTGATCAGTTTAGATCAGTGGTTCTCAACCTTTCTAATGCCGTGACCCCATAATAAAGTTCCCCATGTTGCGGTGACCCCCAACCACTTATACATCACCGGGTGCCAGGGGCATGGCCAAAGAAAAGGGGGAAAATGGCGGACATCCTTGTTTGGCGACCCCCATGAAATGGTCGTTCAACCCCAAATGGGGTCCTGACCCACAGGTTGAGAACCACTGGTTTAGATCAACTGAACTTGAGTCAAGATCATAATATAAGGAAACAAATGAAATTTTGGGATGTATTCAGAGAATTATAAAGTCTAGACCAGACCTTGGGAAATAAATGGCCTAGGTTATCTGCCTTGTTTAGATCTTGTTGAATACTCAATCCAGTTTGGGGAATTGCAGTCAATAAATAAAATAGACCAGCTGGACCAAATTCTGAGGAAGACAGGACAAGTACCAATGGGTTGAAACTACAGAGAACTAGATTCACATTAGATAGTAGGAAGAATGTTCTCATGATAAAGGGTGTTAAAGGGTGAATTGTTTATTTATCTACTGTACTTGTTAAAGCATGATGTAGTAACAGTCTTTGATTCATTGGCTCATGTATTTGCCTATCTATCTACCTAATACATTTCTTTGACTGTGGAAAATCTGAGCTACCAGTACATTTTTAATGTATAATTTGTATTTTTTTAAATTTTCCAGTACAGATTGGAAAAAAGGGGTAGAGGAATTCTATCTTTGAGCCTGAAAAAGCTTCAGAGCAACAGAAAATTAAAGACTTATTCTTATCCAAGGAACATATTACAGTAAGTGATGATGAATCATTCTCATTAAGTAATCAATTTGAGCCACTAATGATGTAAGATTCTGGGGAGGAGGATAATAGAAGCTACCCTCATCCCCCATCATAAATTCTATCTTAGCTAAGAGTTTGGAGGTAATTAATGTATTTGAACAAGTTAATACTGCTAAGATCTCAAGAGAGCTTATGGAATGACACTGCCTCTTCACCAGATATAGTGGTTCTGATACCTCAAAATTCACAGCACATTTAATAAGAAAATAGGTAAATTACAACAAATGTTCCAATGAAATTCCCATCAAAATAGAAAGTTGCTTAAAACACTATTCGAGAAAATCACATCTCAGACTGTTGCAGAAAGAGAACTTAAGTCAACAAGAAATGTCAATACTTATCTCACTCAAAATAATCACAAAAGTTCTCTTTTTATTCAAGTTTTTAAAGCAATCCAAATAATGCTTTCAGTTAAAAATGACAAAATGAACAATATAGATGGCTTTTATCTAAGGCTGTTATTCTCTTACTAAACCAACTACTTTGAACTTGCATATCACTAACTGACATGAGGAAGATTGACTGGCTTCCTAAGCACTTTGATTGACAGAGAATTTTAATTAAATTTAATAGCCCAGCTATTCCATTAGCGCTAAATAAAGAAAATATTGGAAGTTATAAGAAATCTACCTAAACTGAGTGTTCAGGGAACTGTTATAAGACTATTATTATCCAAAAAACAAAGTTGGACATGGGCCCAAAGATGTTAATTATGAAGCAAACCATAGCAATGTTAAATGGCCTTGAACACAGAAAGTAAGGCTACCTGCAACGAACAATCTCATTAGCAGAGATGATGTAATAGGTCTTAGTGAAAAATGCATTTAATCAATTGCCAAAGAAGAAGGCAGGTATTAAACACTAGATCAGTGTTTCTCAATCCAGGCATCTTTAAGATGTGTGGACTTCAATTCCCATAATTCCTAGCCAGTCATCCCCAGCCCAAGTTGCCAAAGTTGAGAAACACTGCACTAGATGATTTAAAGCAAGATCTATTGAAATTAAATATTGAAGTGGTTCACTTTTCAACATCAAATTGCATTATGTCTATGGAGATTCTTAGTCATCCAGGTCATAGCTGTCCCAAAGATGCTTTTCCATGAGGCAATTGAATTTTCTTATCCAGTTGCCTCATGAAAAAGCATCTTTGGGTTAAATTGCATTCAAATACATTATATAAAGGAACAAGTCTTTCAGTCTAAAATAACCTACTCTGAAGTATTTCAGCCTGCCTTTCCCAAAAGAATGTATACCTGTTTTTATAAACAGGCTACCATCAATATCAATTATGTATGTTTTATATCATAGATTGTGTTTTTTTTAAATGGAATTCTCTGTCCGATATTAGTTGGGAATAAATGCAGTATACCAACTTCTGGAAATCTAATTTACAGGTTTTGTTAGCGTAATCCAAGAATAATTTTTCCAAAGGTGTGATATCTCTGACTCCATATTTTAGAAGCAATTCCTGCTTCACAATATTTAAAACTATATTTGGAAGAATAGAAAGCACTGAAGCTAAATACAACCTGACCATCATATGTAGATTATTAACTTCTGATATACCAAGTTCTTCGTCTTTAAGCAAAATTAAGATACAATTTATATCTTTTAGTTATATTTTTAATTTTTCATGCTTTTAGAGAAAAGCTGCAAAACTGAAACATAGTCATGGTATATCAGAGTAAATGTATTTTCATACTAGCAATGCAGAGATTCTTATAGATGCATATATAGTAAAGACCTAATGTGGGGCTGGAACGTTAAAATAAAATAAAAATATGCTTTTCCGACCATAGCTAGAAATTAGTAGAAGTGAAAAATGATTGATTTTTCAATCGGAATTCATCAGAAGTATTCATATATCTTTGCCCTTTTAAGAAAATTAATTCATTGAATTGCTGCTTTTTAGAGAAAAACAGATAGGTGGACTAAATTCATCTATCTATACTTCTTACTCTGTTGAACAGCTAATTAGTAGATTTCAATCACTATTAAAAGGCATTTTAACTTAATTGCTACTGCTAAATTTCTTACTTAATACTCAGTTTAGGCAATTTATCTGATTACTTAGCTCTTAATTTTAGCTTTATTCCTGCTAATTAAAAACACATATAGCATAGCAATTGAAATGTTTAAAGTTCTTTTGATGAGAATATCAGAACTGAATCAGAATAAAGTATATAAAGTATAAAAAGGATGGCAATATGTCCTTCATTGCTTAAGATCTTCTGTGTTCATGATACCATACAGAAGAAAACTGCACAGGCATAAACTAGTATCCTAAACAAAACACATCTTTGCATGTTCAAGATCAATTGATCTAATAATGGAGAAATTACAAATATTGCTGCAAAATGTGTCAAGTGTCAAGGAAATCAGGCAAATAAATCAATCAAATAAATATAAAGATTTATTGCAAGCTTAAGATCTCTATCAAAAATCTGAGCTATTAATGGTCAAGGGAAAAGCATTCAAAGTGGGATGGAACTAGATCTCTTGCAGGCACGTAGGATGATGCATTTGATCTTTTCCTCGGACTCAGCCTGGTCATCTCCTTCAACATGTAGGAAAAATAGATTACTTGAATCAAACTGACACCTGGGTAGTTTGGCTGTAGTGGTACTGTGAATCTGAATGTTGATATTTAAATGTAACCTGTCTCTGGAATATAAAAAAAACATTAGAAGGGAATAAATATATCAAAAACAATACAGAATATCAAAGTGCTACATGGCATGGGACTGCATTATTTAAGAGACAACCATCTGCCCATCCTACCAGATCCAGTAGAATGGGTATGTTATGGATTCTGTCATTTAAGTAGCTACATTTGGCAGGCCTGAGATAGTAGGACTTTTCTGCTGTGGCACCCACATCTTCTCCCCAAATATAAGGTTGACCTCATCAATCCTGAACTTTTTAGGTCCCTCAAGATCTGGTTATGCCAGGAGGCTTGGGACCCCAAGGTATGTGTGAACTCATGAGGTGGCTCCGTTATTATTGGCTTCCCTGTGTCTGTTATTTTCCTGTTTTAGTTCTGCTATTATAATTTTAATATATTTTAATTAACATTGTATAATGGTTTTAGACAATGCTCGTTTTATTTGTTTAGTGTTTAATAGATTGTATGCCATCCAGAATCACTTTGTGAGATAGGTAGCCATATACATTTGATTAATAAATGAATAAAAATATTAATCACATATGCTATTAAATTGATTCAAAGGCAAACACATTTCTTAGGTTGGTTGGTTTTTTTGCAGACTTTTCATTAGCCAACTCTGCACTGAAGATGTAATCTAGTTGAGTAATGAAAGGTCTTCAAGAAAGTAACCAAGCTCAGAGAGCACCAAGGACTCTATAGTTCAATCCTGAGCTACAAATATTTTCTTCTATTGATGATTTTTTTTTCTTAACTACGCACAAATATAAGTTCACTGCAATTTATTTTTATTTTGTCTTAATAAAAAGCATAATCAAGATAAGTTTATCAAATGAACATTCTACTAAATCTTACAATAGATAACCTTAAACTCATAAAAAAGTATTATTTTTCTCCATCAAATCAAATCTTTTAAGTGTTAAGAACATAAACGAGCGTTATGGCCTTTGTCATCAGGCATGACAAGTTATTTATAATTCTATTTATACAATTTATTTTAAAGACTTGGAATTATTAGATAGTACAATAAAATTAGCCTTGACAGTTTTCAATTGAATGATACATTCTAAAATCAAATGCAGTTCAGCAAGTATATTCTTGGACTCTTAATTGTGTGTAATTGACCTTATCTTCAGCATCTGTCATCCTGATCTAATTACAGGACATATATATAGACACAGGGTTCTCCATAGCCCCCTTTCAAGTATTCATAAAAAAGATATTCTGGAGGGTGATGACAAAGCTCTGAATAGTCTCTGATCTTCCTATATTATAGGGGTGAACGTTACCCTTCTCCACAAGGTTAGCAAATCAGTTTGCATAGCACTTGTAAGGGTATTCAGAGGTGAAAATAAGATGTTTTCACATTTGCTTTCTTACACGAAGATATTAACCATAAATATTATCCATTCCTATGTGAAGACTAAATAAACAGAGGAAAGGAATAAGCATAAGATTTGCTATGATGACTTTTCATCTGAATATAGTATCTTATAAAGGCCATGAGTATTCCAAAGGATGCTATATAATTCAGTCCATGCAAGACCATTGTCAGGAGCTTTTTCTTACATTCTCCTTAAGCTGAAGCAATTATGTGGTCATATTAACAATTATATGAACAATGAAAGAGATGTATTGTTAAGAGCAACTATCATCATTCTTTAATCATACATCAGTCTGAAAGAAAATAGAAATCTTTTAGAAACATTTCAGACATCCTGGCTAGCATCTAGTGAATACATTAATGAATATTGTACAATAACTGTTTAATGGGCAGCTCACAGTATGTTTCTCAGTTATTTCCTTTTCAGCAGCTAAATAAGGCAGATATATGAAAGACTGTATTCTGTACTGTGAACAAATGGTTCTACATCAGCACACTTGCCAAGTAGTTAGAAAGAGTCAGTGTAGGAGCATAATCAAAAATTAGCCCAAGATTGCTTGTACCGGATGGCATGCTTTAAATTAGTGTGGGTTGTTAAAACCAATCAGTTTAGTCACTGCTTCCCAGAATGTTTAATGTTCCAATGTTCTCATTTTCCAATTGCTTGGTCCCTGAACAGACCGTAGTGGGCCCTAGGGGAAATAAGGCATTACCTTAATTTGTATGTAAGTTACGATTCTTTAAAACCAACTATCTGATTTAAGATTGACATGTATTTAAGATAAGCCTATATACAGTGCCACAACTTCTATAACTCTACCGTAGTAGTAAGTGAATGCCACATAATACTATTGACTTAATAAATTGGTTTCCAAGTAGAGAAGAAAATTAAAAAAGAACATTTGGCTTATTTTTTCCTTCCTGTTAAATGTGATGTCCAGTTGTTGCATAAATACTTGACTTTAAAATGTTTGCTGTTATTTTACAAATTTTCAACATTATCCTACTGCAAATTTTACTGCTGACATTTACCAAATTTTATTTCAAATGAAAGTATCATGCAAAAGGAAGTCAGACATTCAGAGATACATAGGAAGTCATCTTTGAACCAAGATCTTCCTACCTGCCTCCATTCCACAACTGGAATCCTGATGGTAACATTCACAATCATGTCCCTGACTGCTATTTACTACTCAGTCCTTTATAGCTTATCTCCTTTCTAGTTATTCGAGTAAGGTACATCTTCTTCCAGATCTCAAAGCTTCTCTCCATCTTCTGTCTTTTTCCTGTGGGCCTTTTCCAACAGGATCTCGACTATAACATATTCATCATCTACAAATACACACACACACACACACACACACACACACACTTGAAAAAAAAGCCTACAGACAGCACAGTTGAACCATCAGCTGAATCTTGTTCTATACTCAAAAAAATAAACACAAAAGTGGCCTCCTAAATGCTCATCATACCTTTCTATCAAGTCACAGTATATATAATATATTTAACATACTTAAAATAGTGCCATATAATATGGTCTGCCATGACCATACTGTATTTTCATAATACATATTGGATGGGAAGGTTTACATGTTTCCAAACTTTTCCCTAGTCACTTCAGTTTTTGTAACAAAAGTCAGATTTTATTTTCCCCATTTTCATAGTTAGAATATGGCTGTTTATGATATGAATAATATTACAATACTATAAAGCATTATTTATTAAATCCAGGGTAGCCATTTGTGAAGTTATATTAACAACCAATTTGCTATTTTAACTTATTTAATTTAGAAATCATAACCTAGTATATGCATCTTCTGGGGAGGTCAAGGGGAGCAAAGGACTTACGTGTGATGTAATATCATTTGTGCAATGATATCATAGTGCATATGATACCATTGCAGCTTTAATGGATGCACTTATCTTTATGAATCTCAGCATCACCAATACCAAATGAGTCCATTTAATCCAGTTTATAGTTACTTGCCCTTATTTTTGTAATGTCCAACACAAAATATAACCTAAAGGAAAATAAAGAAACATAGTGGGTTTGTTTTAAAAAAAAGAACCCTCATGAAATAGCACTTTTGGAATGTCTGTATTTTATATGATTGCATTCGTAAATGGCTATATATTTATGAATATATTTATATGTTTAGTGTCTTTAATATTTGCTATTTTCTCTTGAGACCTTAGGGTGGCACACGTACATGTTTATTGCTGTTTTATCCCTTGCAACTATAGGATCTGATGTGCTAATACTGACTGTTCCAAAGCCACCCAGAAACTTGAATGGTCAAGGAGAAGCTTAAATCAGTCTCTCCTCAGTCTGACACTCTAACCACTATAATTCCAAACTCTAAATTAGCTCACTATTTGTATGTACCGGTAAATGGTTTTAACTGAATTTAACAGTCTAGTTTGCCAGATTGTGATGATAGGGCTTTTCCAAAGAAAATAAAAGGAATCAGTGAGTGTTATAAGAACATCTTTAATGAAGTCACAAGAGACACAACATTCAAAAATAAGGACAAAAGTAGAGCAAGGAATATATCTGCTTGCAGCAGGATGAATTCCCTGTGGTAAATGATATAGGTTTGAAATGTATGAGATAGCTGAACATTTTCATTAATTGTCTTCATAGAATTTTAAGTTTGTTCCTTTTGTTTTCTGCAGTTTGGGGATATAGCAGTAGGCATATAAGTCAGAATATTTTTGCTATCAGAGAAGAACAGGTTATGTTTTTCTATGCCATTTCCTAGTAGAATTGAAATAACAGGCTGTGTGATGTTAAAAAAAGTTGCCAAACAACAAATGAGTTTTATCTTCTCAGAACTTTGTTATATTAGTCAAAATCATTCAGAAAGCTGAGAAAGTTGAGATGAAAAAAAAAGCAGATGACTATTTTTAGCACATTAATGGGAAAGTATGTTATTTACATAGGGGTTTATTAACAGTTTTTCTCTAAAGGTAGAGTACAGACTTTTTTCTCTCAAAGAAAAAAAATACAACTCTCATGGATGTGTCAGGAACTCTTGAATTTACCTTAGTTGCAAAATGTCCAATGATTGTGTGCAAAGAATCCACCTTCCATTACATAGCCTCTGTGGCTTCTCATATTTTAAATCCCAAGACATCATAAGAAAACTCTTCCTCCTAGTCTTGTCCTATTCAAGAAATATGGATGGCTAAAAAGGGATAACAGAATAAGAGAGTTGGAAGGCATTTTGGAAGTCTTCTAATCCAACTCTCTGCTCAAGCAGGAGACCCTATACCATTTCAGACAGGCTTGTCTAATCTGTTCTTAAAAACCTCCAGTGTTGGAGTGCCCACGACTTCTGAAGGCAACCCGTTCCACAGGTTAATTGTTCTCACTGTCAGGAAATTTCTCCTTAGTTTTAGGTTACTTCTCTCCCTGGTTAGTTTCCATCCATTGCTTCTTGTTCTGCCTTCAGATGCTTTGGAGAATTCATTGACCTCTTCTTCTTTGTGTCAGCCCCTTGGATATTGGATATTGGATCATTGCTATCATGTCAGTCCTTGTTTTCACTAGACTAGACATACCCAATTCCTGAAACCATTCTTCAAATGTTTTAGCCTCCCGCTTCCTAATCACTTTTGTTGATCTCCTCTGTAGTCTTTGAGTCTTAATATCTTTTTTATATTATATCATCCTTTACCAATTTTTAACAATATAGTCAGTTTAAAAAGTGTTGAAGGAACCTCTAAAATATTCCATATTGAGATATAGAATTTAGCTTAGTATTAGATAACATCGTGCAGAATTCTGTCATGAATATATCCAGGCGTCGTGAATTAGTAGGGCTCATTCATTTAAGGTTATCATAAATCTATCAAGCTTATCTCACAGTTGCAAAATAATTCCATGTTTCCTATTTTCATAAGGAAATTCACTGGACAGACAATATCTAAAGAGGCACCTTTTGATATATCATCATTCTTGAAGCCTTCTACTCTGGGTGAGTCAGGGCAGGAATGGTGGGCCTGGTTTTTGATTTAACATGCTCCATAATTAAGTGAATGCCATGGTTGCTAAGTTAATTCATGTATTCCTATCAGCATATTTCGCTAGCAACCAGCAAAAAACATTGTAAAGGGCACTCATGTGACTGCACAATGCTTCAACTGGCCATAAAAGTGAGAAGCACCCAAAGTGTGGCCATGTGATCATGGAGTTATGTGCAACCATTGGAACTCCAAAACTGGATCATAAGTAGCTTTGGGGGAATCCATTGTAACCTTGAATGGTTGCTAAGTGAAACAATTGCTTACTCCTGAACTAGGAGAAAAAGTTCAATTATATTTCATGCCGGAGCTGTGGATCAGCACTTAGAAGATATAATTGTTATCAAAAGTAAGGACCAGAGTATTCAGTTATGGGAGGATTAATGAATACCAATAGAATGTATACTGAATGACATTGAACATTCTATCAGTAATATTATAATTATTGATCCATCAAATTGACCACCCTATTATGTCTAAATTACTAACTAATATATTCTTGTCCATCTGTCTGTTTCAGATGTTCACCTGATGGATGAAGTAATAGAAGATCATGCATGCATGCTGGTTCTATTTCTGTTCTCATTTCTATTCAACCTTCATGCATTTAGGTGAGATGTACATTGAGCTTCTTCAGAGCTTCAGTTCAACATATAGGGTCAAGAAAATGGAGGGACATCTGGATCTACAATATCATCTTTAGCCCTCCCCAACACTATACATCCAAATAGCCCTCCCCAACATCATACATTCAACTATACCATGTTATAGTTCATGAATCATAAGCTTACTCCTTGAAATATTGCCTAGGAAAATTTTGCTATTCATAGTTGTAGTATACAATTCAGTATTTCATCCTCTATAATTTTTTTTACAGCAACTCTGTCTATTCATATGTGTTTAAATTAATCTGTTTTATCTGATGACCTCCTAGCATGAGCTGGATGTATCATTATGTACTACAGTTTTTGTTCCGGAAAATGTCAAAGTTTGATTTATCTATTCTGCTTTGCTTTAATTGTTCTAAATTGTTGTATGTGACTAGTCCTTTGTCCTCTTATGAATCATAGAGCAAACTAGCAGCACAGATTAGAATAACTTTGTCTGAAATACTTTAGTAATTTCAGTGGAATAAAAGGTATGCATGACACATACATCCAATGTAACCTTCAAAGCAGCAAATCATTAAAATATAAAAGTCAGATAGTGTTAGGATTAATTTTTTACCAGAATCAAAGACTAAATTAAAGACTAAATTCCCAGTAAAGACTAAAAATGTAATTTTATTCCTGTGTACAATTTCACCATGCAATTGGGAAAATCTGTTGAGCAATGACTTCATTAATTCTTCTTTTGACTTAATTTGAAATGTCAGGAGCCTGATCTCAACATGTGTTACCTTGTAACATGTTAACAAATGTCACTAGAACCCATGAGTGATTTCATAACTGTAATACAACCTTGTCTGGATCATAGAACTTAAATGCTAACATAATTACTATATTTCAGTTTCGAGTGATAAATTAGAACTGACAAAGTTTAGGAAAAAAAATAAGAAACTTTGAAATAGAAGCATGTTTCATCTAATGGATTAATCATTACACTCACCTGCCACCTTCTGTTTTTGTTAATAATTGAGATGGAGTAATTTCTGAATATGTAGACGCTGTTTCTAAGACTAAGTTGGTTAACAGAATTCAGTTTTGTGAGGTTTAATATCCTAAAACTAAATGCAGAGCATTTAGAAAACATTCATTAATTTGGATTTCTTGCACATTTTCAAACTTGCACAATAAAATAGTTATTTGTCAATATATTTACTTCTGATATCTGTTTATATTGATCCTAATTTGTTGCCTTTAGAAAAAGGGGAGGCAGTTCGGACTTTATGGCCAGAATGAAAAAAGAAATCTTTCAAGGGACCCAGAAGCTTTTGATAGGCTATATTTGAGGCATGTTATTGGGCTAGTTGGCTGAGAGATATTTCTTAGCTAGCACATAGTTCGAAGGGGAGACATTTACAACTGTAGCTCATTCATTGATTAAGCGATTAGCTCATGAGCAAAATTGTATTTTAACTAATAGCTCAGTTCCAGGCAGTATTCTTTAGAAAAAAGAGAAATAATGAGAGTTTTTGGCCAGAGAAGGCATACAGGACTATTAAATTGTATATGAATGAGTTTCAATAACATTTCTTTGGGGTTTGATGAAGTAGATTTCTAAAAAAATTATTGCCTCAATTTGTTCCTCTCTTCTACTTCTAAATTTACTTCTAAATCCTATATTTCTCTTAAGATATTAAAGTTCCTTACATCAATACTGATATTAATATTAAAAATAAATACAATTCAAAATGTATTTTATAAAATTTACTTTGATTCTTCTTTGCCCCTTTTTACTTATGCTTTAAAATTCAGTTGAAGTCTTTGTTTTTCCTTCTTCTATTTCACTGTTTAAAAGATATATATGTAAGTATTTATTGTTTTTACTGTACAGATTAAATATCTTTGACTCCAAAGAGACTGTTATTATAACTGTAGAACAGATAGGCAGAGGACTAGCAGAGCACTTCCATGAACTCAAACTAGGTGTTGGAAGACATGGTGAAAACTGCTTAATTTCACAACACATGAACAGATTTAACCATAGCTTCAATTGGGAAGCTGAGTATTTTAGATCAAGTCAAATCCCAAAATGCTGGGGAATTCCTCGACACTTGACACTCAGGTAAATCAGCCATCAATAGTCACATAGAGATAAACAATTTATACAGCATTCAAAAGAGACTTAAAAATTAAAAACCATAAAAAGCAGAACACTTTCTTGCCAAAAATCAGCACCCATATAAATAGGAATTGACACCAGGATTAACACCAGACAATCAATCAGGAACCAATACACTAATGCAGGAATTATTAATGAGAAAACAATCTCAGCATCATTAACCAGGCAAATTACTGTATATAAACAGACAACAAACCCCACTCCCTTCTAATGCTGAAGATGTTACTTAGTCTAATAATAAAACAACCAAGCTCAAACAGCACTAAGCACTCCACAGTTCAACCCTGTTCTCTATATATTTTCTTCTATTGGTACAGTAATACCTTTCAGTGTTAATAAAATAAACAGAAACAAAAAGCCCTATGCTCTCATGGAATTTTTATCTCTGTAAAAAGCCTGAAAGTGAAATAAACATTATTTTATCCATTTATTTTGAGCCACTCTCTACACTACGCTGTTCAAGATTCAGAAAGAGGAAAGTTAAGATTGTCTTATGTCATATCCCAAGCTAGAGTATTTATTAATAGCAATTTTGTTAGACTTGTTTCTGAATTTATAACTCCTTTCTTACTAAAGGGACAAAAGGTATTGGGCATCTTTGCTTTGTACAGCTTTGTAGGATTTCAATTTAAATCATATTTTTAAATTATTTTTGTAGTTAGATCAGATCAATTTATCTTTCAAACCTTGAAATTGTTTAAAGTTTTAAAGAATCCAGGCCACTAAATAAAATGCTTAAAATATTTCCAATGCACAAACTCACCATTTCTATTTCATATCACATTCAATAAACAGAGACTGCAATACTACATTTACTCTGTTTATGAAAAAAAAATCAATTCTATTTGTCATTTGCAGAAAGACAGCTTAAACTTGAATTACAGTAGGAGTACCAGATATCTTAAAATCAATATTGGATGATGTGGGGCTGTATAATTATCAAAACTTTATACTGACCCAACAAGGTTTGGTAGCTTACAGAATTTCCCAATTCTGCATTACATATTTGCTAATTCCTCCATCACTGTTGTTTATCAAATCTAAACTGTATCTCTGCTGATAGCAGTTTTACTCACATTTGTATCATATGCACTTTGTTATTATCATTGCTGTTGTTATTGTGTCAAGTCATTCTTGACTTTCAGCAACTCAACTGCTTGGACTAGTGCCTGCAATTTTGACAAGATTTTTTGGAAGCGGTATGACATTGCCATCTTCCTGGGACTGAGAGTAAGTAACTGGTCATTAGCTTTGGCCTAAGTCAGGATTAAAACTCAGTCTCCCAGTTTCTAGCCTAATGCCTTAACCAATAATTTTGATGTAGTATGTACATCAGCAGAAAAATCAACCAATTATTTAACTCTTTGAACTGAGCGACAATTTCTTCATTATCATTTGGAAGTATAAGTTTAATGTTTTTCTATTCTTAGTTTTTTTGTATGTGAAGAATTTTGAATTTTTGTATTTCATTCTTAAAAGTTTTATTTCAGTGTAAAAATGAAGTCACAGTCCTAAGCAGTTCTACTGAACTTTGAATTCCTTACTTGTCCTTTTGCCAAATATTGGTGAGACACCAGTAGAAGAGAACGTATGTACTCAAGGATTGAAATGATGCTGGGGGAAAAAAGGCAGATTTAATCCCAGGGATCCACTGGAAAAAAGACAGAAAATAGAACTGCCAATATTGTAATAATCTTATACAAATAGTTTTATAATGAAATAGTTTGTTCACCTCTGATCTGCATATTGAAAAAGAATGTAATCCAGTTTGAATTTGGATAAAACGGTAGCAAAAATTATCAGGGAGTTTGAATACTTTTCTTATTAGAAAGGATTAAAATATATGAGAAACTTTCATTTGAACTGAAGGAAAAAGACAATTGAGGTGTATCAAATTATGCATGCCATAGAACTAAAGACAAGGAAATTTGTTTTTTCTCTCTCAAAATATCAAGATTCAGAGTTATCCAATGAAGCTGATTGGAAGAAAATTTAGAACAATCAAAAGGAAGAGGAATTTGTTGCCTGGAGGTTAATGAGGAACATTTGATGGCCACGATAGATACCAGGGATGAGATCTTTTTTGTGGTGACACTTTATTTTTGTAGTACAGAATATAGACTTGATGTTAGTTTTGGTGGCAAATGTTTTTTCTCACCTAAGAGTTTTAGTTATATTGTTGATGCTTTTCTAATTTATTCAGGAAGAGTGCATTCTTTGCCTGATTTTTGCACTATATTATACATTTAAGTTGGATCTTAAATGTATCTAAGAGAAGATCAAGGGTAATATTTTTAAATAAAGTAAAACAAAAAGAATTGACTTTCCTAAAGTGACTCTTCTGTTCTATTAATAATGGCTGATAATGGCAACATTTTATAATATAATCACATTCCTAAAATAATTGTAGTTCCTCTTACATAGCTTTAGGCTCTTTTCTGACCCAGGAATAATAATTTTTAGTTCCATCTATATCTGCTTCTGTGCAATATTTTCTTTCCTCATTTGAAAACTAACCCTTTGTCTTGGAACTGCATTGGCTAAAATTATGTTGACTTGTTTATAGCTCAATTATCCTCTGGGCCATGTATTGCTTCACCTGGTAGAATCATGCAAATTGCTGTCTAAATGATGTAGTATTTACCTTTGCTAACAAATGCAAGAAAGCTTACTGTATGACCGATGAAGGAATAACAAAGAAAACAAGTTTCAAGACAGGAAGCAAATTGCTAGGCAAAAGTTGTAAACTGTAGCCTGATGAATTTTTACAGACTATTAATTCTGCGGTAATGTTTTATTTATGCATAATTAAATGTGAGCATAAACAGGGGCTTCTGCCATATTATCATCCATACTCACTCATAGTTATAATTTTGTGTCTTTATTAATATCTTAATGCCAGTGGGACACTAAGTGCTTCAATCTAAGAAGTGTCGTGTTAGCAAACAATATGTAGGGAGTGTTTACTGATAATTACCTTGATACACTGTCAATTGGGCTTTCAGCTACTGAAAGAAATCTGCACTCATCACTCATATTTTTGCTTTTGATGTTTTCATGTTAGTTGGGGACAGACTATCAGAAGGAAATATATTAAATTGTCTCCAACTATCTCCCATCAGGAGATGTACAGCAGTGGATAGAGAGGAAAGATTTTTTCCTAGTAGTGGCACACCTGGTATGGAACGTTCTTCCTAGGCTTTTATATTTCATCACCCTTAGGTGTTTTCCCAAGTCTTCTCTTCTTAAACATGCTTCAGTTGTTATCCTAATGATAGATGATTAGACAGTATTCCCTGATGAATATTCTAGGGTTAGTTTTAAGTAAACCTGCACAGAATCGGGCAGAGAGGGATAAAATGAGGCTGAAATGCTAATTTATTATTTTTTTTAAAAAAATATATGGAATTGTAACTGTCTGACTATTTTGTTTTGTGTTTTTGTTTTTTTTCTTAAACAATTTATGAAAACATAGTTCAGAGAACATCAGAACAACATAGAAAAAGCAGAAATGCTTTCAGTTTCTTTTAAATGTAGCTATCTTTGTATTTTTAGAAATAATGGGGGTAAATTGATTCTATGCACAAGGCCATCAGTTGTAGACTACTTTAAAACAGAGTAGCAGAATCAATTTTGTCCCAAGCCTCTGATCTGAGTAGAGAAAGGTTTATGTCTGTAGCTAGACACCATTAAATGTTATAGTTTGGAACACACAGTATTTTACTGTTTCACAGTGAAAACCAAGGTATCGAGTGACACAAATGAATGGAGCCATATCTTCCAATTATATGTTTCTATCTTCTGAAGGAAAGTGGAATTTGAAGATACTAAATGTAACAAAGACATTTCTTTTCATTCATTATTTGTAAAATAAGTTTAAAACGAGCTGTCAAGTAAAGGATTGCTAAAGTCTCAAAAAAAGAGAAATTATAGAAAACAAACATTTAAGACAGTTAAAATTTAAATTGCATTACTCATTTAGTCAGAAGGAACAGAGTTTCTTAAAATAATTTTATTTTGTGTTTATAACTGCAACCCCTTTAGCTTAATACCCAGGTGTCCACAGGGTGGGATCTAAAATGTCAAGAAGCCACCACCATGTGAATTGATCTGACCACTTACCAAATTTTCTTGAACTAAGTGGAACTTACTTTTTGCTTGATATATAAAGAACTATTCATACTAATTCCACAAGAAAAGGCCTAAACGTATACATCTACTGAAGAAGAAACTAAGAAGCTAAGCTTAGATAAGCTAAGAAGACGAAGAAGGTAAGAAAATCTAATCTCTGTGCCATCCACTTCCTTGGTTTTATTTTTTATTTTTAAAAATTGTAATTGTTTTTATATTTATCTTTTTACTGTTTGTAAACTATCCAGAGTTGTGTCATTAGTGAGATGGGAAATAAATAAATAAATAAATAAATAAATAAATAAATAGCTGTCACCTTCAGTTACTGTTGCAGGTATTATAAAATCTGATAAGGTCCACTTTTATATGTAACCTAAAATGATGTAACCTTGATATGAATGATTTTCTTGATCATTTTTAATTTTTTCACTGTGAGGGAAAGTTGTTTTGATATTTTTGGCCAAGAGTATTTTCCGAAGTTTTCAAAGATAACTTTTTTCTTTATGTTGTATTATATTAATATCTCATTGTTTAGTGATATGAGGCGCCACAATCAACAATTAGAAGTTGTTTCTAATTTAGGCAAAGTAGAGATAAAATCATATAATGCATCTTACATAAAATATTCCATTGGAATGAACCTGTTCCATACTTCTAAGTTATAGCATTTTGTCTCTTTTATTACTTTGTTTCATTTTTTTCCTACTAGTTCTCTTTTAGTTTGATAGATGCAATTCCAAAATGTCTTTCAAAAGAGAATACCAGTGTTTTTGCACTATTTGGATGTATGTCTTTTCAATGTATAATTGTAACTTTGTACATGAAATGTAACTTTCAGCTTCCCTGGTTTTTCATTTCAATTAAATCCCAAGGGAAACCAAAATGAGGAAGTTCCTGCAATTCTGTTTTCTTTTTGTAAGATAAAATAGGGGAAAAGAGCTAGAACAAAAAATATCAATAACAGTATTGAATTTTAAAAATATAGCAACCAATGAATTCCAAGGGTATATTCAATTTTTTAGATAATATGAAATAATTTGTGTTCATATGAAAACAAATGTAATCCTGGAAAAAAACCTATTCATTTTATATTTCTACTTTATTTTAAAGCTATACATGATGGCCAACTTCGACTGTATTTCTTGTTCATTATACAGTTTTATGGTGGTATTGTTAATCTTTTGGAAGATTAATTTATAAGCATTATGGAGTAATCCAACTTCAAGAAATGTAGTTAAAAAAAAAACCTGTTGGGTAATTGTCTTAATTTCTTCAAAGTTTGCAATAAAAATACTGACCATGTAGAAGTTTCCAGTAAATAGGATAACAGATACCCATTTGTTTACATGCTGCCAACATGTAGAAAAGCTGAAGCTGATATAGTATAATGTTATTATACTATAATACTATTTTAATTAAGTTCATACGCAATTCTTGATATACATTTAAAAGGAAATCTGAGTTTTGTTTAACATTTATAAGCTTCCCTTATTAAATGGATATACAAATTATATTTATTAGGGCTGATTGTCTCATTTCAAACTAGCTGGTAACTATGCCTATTCCTTTTGCAAAATGTATTCAGAAATCATAGGGTTTCTATGCAATTAACTCTCTTAACCAAATCATCATCAGGTTGAAAGGGATGAAAAGTTGTCAATAATGTTAGAAGTGAACTAACAGCAAAGCTTAATCATTTGAATAATTTCAAAATTCATAGTATCTGTGTTTAATCTGTAAATTAAAATGATTTTTCTATTTATTTTCTCCAATTTATGTATTGTTTAAATTTTATATTTAGAACATAGAACATAGAATAAGAGTTGAAAGGGATCTTGGAGGTCATCTAGTGCAACCCCCTGCTCAAGCAGGAGAGTCTATACCATTTCAGAGAAATGGCTGTGCCTATCTCTTCTTGAAAGCCTTAAGTGATGGGGCACCCACAACTTCTGAAGGCAAGCAATTCCACTAGTTGATTGTTCTCACTGTTAGGAAATTTATCTTTAGTTCTAAGTTGCTTCTTTCCTTGATTGGGTCATCTATTGTTTCTTGTGTTGTCTTCTGTTGCTTTGGAAAATAGTTTGTCCCCATAATCCTTTTGGCAGCCCCTCAAATATTGGAATATCTCCCCTAGTCCTTATTTTCACTAGAACAGACATACTCAAATCTTGAAGGCAGTCTTTGTATGTTTTAGCCTCCAGCCCCCTAAACATCTTTTGTTGCTTTTCTTTGTACTCTTTCCAGTGTCTCAACATCTTTTTTATATAGTGATGACCAAAACTGGATGCAGTATTCAAGTGTTGTTAATTGCGAAGTCGTGTCCGACCCATCATGATTCCATGGACAACGTTCCTCCAGGTTTTCCTGTCTTCTCTCATCTTCTGGAGTCCATTTAAGCTCATGCCTACTGCTTCAGTGACTCCATCCAGCCACTTCATTATCTGTCATCCCTTCTTCTATTGCCCTCAATCTTTCCCAGCATTAGGCCCTTCTCCAGTGAGTCCTTCCTTCTCATTAGGTGGTCAAAGTATTTGAGTTTCAACTTTAGGATCTGACCTTCTAAAGAGCAGTCGGAGTTGATCTCTTCTAGGACTGACCGGTTTGAACGCCTTGCAGTCCAAGGGACTCGCAGGAGTCTTCTCCAGCACCACAGTTCAAAGGCCTCAATTCTTTGTCGCTCCGCCTTTCTTATGGTCCAACTTTCACATCCATACATTGCAACTGGGAAGACTTTGTAAAGCGGTACTAATACTTCACATACTTCACATTGATCCTATCTCTCTATTAATGGGGCCTAGGATTGCATTGCATTGGATTTAAAGTGTCACAAATGGTAGTATTTATAGCCTATATGTAATCTCCAATTTGTTCATTATCTGTACTATTCTTTTTTGTTGTTTTAAAATCTTTCTTTTTAAGGCAAGTTACCACACAGATAAAATGCCCTCTGTAACAGTTTCCATAGCATCCCATATCATAAAGTAATAGGCTCAAATTCAGGTTGACTATTAATCTGAAAATTATTTTGTAATTCATTAGTAATTGTATCATTAGCCTACTTCTGGATTTTGTGTTTGAGATATAAAAAAAATGAAACTTTGACTTTGGGTTTTGCTGATAAGTTTGTTATTATGAAATGGCTAGTACATATTAAGTATGTAAAAGTAAAAAGTTGAAACTGCTCTTATTCTACTGCACTAAAAAGAGTCAGAGGTAAATGTTTTTCTTTCTTTTTTTCCCTTTACCCTGCACTTCTTTATCTTCTCTTTTGCCTTCCTCATTTTCCAGTATTTTCATTTTCTTTTGTATTGTATATCTTGATAAGCTTAATAAAATTCTAAAAAACAAGAAATTAGCCCAAATTTTTGCATAGTACTAAGGGACTTGTTTTCCTTTTAAACTCGAAATAAGCTGAATACATCTGGATAGCAAACTCTAGAAAACTTAAATATAGTTAAAACCGTCATTGTTCCTTTTATACAATTTATACATGAATACAGTTAGAATTATTACCTATTATGAATACTACAGCTAGTCTTCGACTTTCAACCATTTACCTAGTGATCATTTGAAGTTACAAAAACATGAAAAAAGTGATTTATGACCATTTTTCACACTTACAACTATTGCAGCATCCCCATGATCATGTGATCAAAATTTGGATACTTAGCAACTGGCATGCATTTATGACACTTGTGGTGTCCCTGGATCATGTGATTATTGTTTGTATCGTCTGACAAGAAAAGTCAATGAGGAAGCCAGATTAATTTAACAACCATGTTATTAACTTAACAACTGCAGTGATTCACTTAACAACTGTGGCAAGAAGGATTGTAAATGGGGCAAAACTCATTTAACAATTATCTTGTTTAGTAATGGAAATTTTGGACTCAATTGTGGTCATAAGTCAAGGACTACCTGTATTGCTATCTATTCTTGAATAAGTTTTCTATTTAGTTGGGTAATTAATCTGTTTATTGGACTGTTTATCTCAAAGCATTAATTGTCTGATCAACTTTGAGAAGCTGCATTGTTTTAAGAAGGATTTTTTTTCATTTACTTTGATCTAAATGTCCATTAACAACTCAGTTCCAATATCCATCTAATATAATTTAATCTTTTCTACATTTTTCAAGTTCTGTAAGATACATTCCCCAAAAAATATTTTTCACTCATTAGAATATAGTGTCTGAAAAAAATTATTTTTCACTCATTAGAATATAGTGTCTGAAAATCCCTAGTAAATATATATTGTCATTTGTAATTAATTAAATCTGGCATTTTTCAGATATTACAGACATGTGTGTAACACACACACATAGAGAGAGAGACACACACAAATAAAATATCTTTAATGTTAGAATTACTTAGTGCTAAACATTGATCTTTAATTCAGAAATCCTTAAATAAATTTTTCTTTTTCAGGAATAATGTGTTTCCTGGAGACAGATAAAGTAAGCGTCATTTGAAGTAAGTGAAAACTTTTGATTGCTTAACTGGATTACCCAAGCCATTAAGTTTAATAATAGAATTCTCAAATTAGTCATTGCAGATGCTTGGCTCAATGTCAATTACTTTAAGTGATAGCTTATTCTGTTCATTTGATATGGTTTTCAAAAAAGTAGATTTATGCCACTTAAAATTAACAATTTTACCATAACTAGAACTTTTTAATAGAATGAAAAAATAAACATGCAGGCCAAAAAAGGAATCACACAGGAATGATTGTGGAAGAAAATAGGAGAAAGGAGTACTATGTTTGGCATCTTGAATTATTTATTATTTATTAAAAATAATAAAGCTGGGATAAAAATAAATACGATAAAATAAAATAAATAAAAGAGACAGTACACTATAAAGGACCTATGATCAGAATCTCAGATTTTATATCCTTGGCTTAAAAAAAGAAATAAAGACATTTGACAAGCCAGATTTGTTAAGTAATTTGTTCATGTATGCAAAGTGTTTGTGTGTGTTCATTCATTAAGGTACATATCTAGAGATTGCATCCTTAATAAAATCAGTAATTAGATAAAGCTAGAATAGCATATCTATTTAAAATATCATTGTCAGTATAAATAATAGTTATGGCTGAAATAAAAAGCAAATTCATTTTTAGGAAATCTCCTTTTGCTCCTGTGAATGTGACAGAGACCAAATCATATGTCCTAGTTTTCATTATCCTTGCTGAAAAGGAGAAAATATTGCTCACTTTTACAAAGTCAGAATTAAATTGACTCGAGTAAGTGGAGATCCAGCCCTGAACAATTATCTAAGGCAGAGTTTCTCAACTCTGGTGGCTTTAAAGTGTGTGCTTTCAATTCCCGGAATTTCCATCCAGTATGTTTTAAAGCCATCAAGATTTAGAAAACTGGTCTAAGGCAATTTAATAAGGAAGAGACAAAGCTACAGATACACTACATCAATTAAAGTCACCCATGTAAACACTGTTTTGCTCATTTTCAAGACTACTTCCAACATTGCTGCAACCTTTAAAAAGCAGAAGTAATAGTAATAATAGTAATAATAATAATAATAATAATAATAATAATAATAATAGAAGAGACCTTGGAGGTCATCTAGTCCAACCCCCTGCTCAGGCAGGAAAGCCTATACCATTTCGGACAAATGGCTGCCCAGTCTCTTCTTAAAAACTTCCAGTGTTGGAGCATTCACTGTTCTGGAGGCAGGTTGTTCCACTGGTTAATTGTTCTAACTGTCAGGAAGTTTCTCCTTAGTTCTAGGTTGCTTCTCTCCTTGCTTAGTTTCCACCCATTGCTTCTTGTCCTGCTTTCAGGCGCCTTGGAAAATAGCTTGACTTCCTCTTCTTTGTGGCAGCCCCTGAGATATTGGATATTGTTTTCTAAACAATAACATGGCTTTCCTTATAATCTTTGCTGGTATTGCCTATAGGACCCCAAGACTCTAACAGCAAACCAGAGAATCAAGAATCTAAATTCTTATGAAGGATTTTACATTTCTGCTGTTCTTTATTCCTTTTCATCTATATATTATCTTTCTCTTCAGAGTTGTCTTTTATTTTTTGCCTTTCATCACATAATAACACTAATGTACCTTGGCATCTAAAAGCTGAGGTAATAAATCAGTGTTTCTCAATCTCAGCAACTTGAAGATGTGTGGACTTCAAAATTCCCAGCTGGGAGTTGAGGACACATCTTCAAATTGCTGAGGTTGAGAAATACTGCAATAGATAGATAATGGTTAAGAAATGGTTGAGAAATCATCTTCAGAGTTTTTGACCTGTTTACTCTAAGGCATTTTTCAGTCTAGAAGCAACTCTAGGGACCTTTTCAATCCCTCATTCTGAGCCTTGAAATTCTATACTAGAGCTTAACTGTACATTGTTTTTTGGTTTCTGTCCTTTGCTTGCCTTTCCCAAATCCTTTTTCAGGAAGAGTTTCCATCTTATCTTATCTGAGGATTCATATAAATCCTGGATTGTTTAACTATAATTGCTTGAATACATCTAAATTTGTTATTTGGTGCGATCAATTTCCGGAGGGCTTCAAACAATGTGATTTATTATGAGTTTAAATGGAAACCAGCTATAATACATTCTTTTTTTCAGAATACTATGTACAATTTGAAGACTGAATTGTGTTAATGTATCAAGAATTTTAAATAGAAATTTATCCAGATATTTCAGATAATTTGGATGTAGAGCTTTTATTTTGAAAATGTTTTTATAATAAAATAAAATATTTCATAAACAAAAGTAAGAAGAAACAAAAAATAAAAACAGAAAGTTTTCTTTTTTTTGTTTAGTCTGATGAAGTGTTCTTAATACTTTCATCTTCACTGTATGTTGTTCAATCTGGCAACTATATCTTTATGAAAATTATCTTTCTTTCTCATTAGCCAAATATTTAATGACACTTTTTCAAAATCTTCTGTTTTAACTTCCACAACCAAATTTAATGAGCCAAACCAATTAGTAAGAAGAAAGATTAGATATTCACCCTCATTTTGTAGAAAGTTACATTTTATTATAAGCCTCTAACTCTTCCAGATGGAATCAAATATATCATTTCCACTTAAAAAGTACTGTTCTGCAGTAGTTATGCTGTTGTACTTGTGAAGCTTAAGTTCAAATAGAAAAATACTAGATGACTTTGGGCCATTCTCCTATCTTATTTTATTGCACAAACTTGTTATTGTGATGATAAAATGAAAGGAAACCTCATAAACTGTTTTGGGCTTCAGAATGAGAACTATAGTATACATCTAACAAATAAAAGGTAAGAAATTGTTTCTTATATTGATTTCCTGCATATCAAAAACAGGCAGAATAGCACCATAAGATTCCGTTATCTCTGAATAAATGCAGAGAACTTGAGTTCAAGATAATTTTACCACTGAATACCACCTGCCCTAAAGCAAATTCTTTGGCAAATGTGGAAAACTTACACAAATATGAGGAAAGAAGATCATCAATAAGGTTCAAATGGATGTTTTTACATCTCTAAACTTTACACAGCAAATATATTTTCACATGCAAAACATGAATTACCCCATCTCCCCATTCCCCCCAATGTTGTAGGAAAAAGGGGAGGAAGGAGTATTAGATATATTCATTGTAGATAAAAGGGCTTACTTTTGTAAATATGGAATCATGTAATAAAGTAGCATTCTTTGGAAAAAAAATTAGTAAAATTAGTTCTATTGCAAATCGAAGAATGTAATGCTCTCCTGAACTAGTGCAATTACTCTTAGTTTCAGGAACCAATTTTACACTTAAAAATAATTCTCTCCCAAAAGTTTGTTAGAGATTTTTTTTAGGCAAGCAGAAAAACAGAAACATATACATATGTAGATATGCTGACACAAAAGTTAGTTGTGGTATTTATGACAAAAAATATTTACAAGGAAATATGCATTTATTTTCCAGCAGGAACTTTCCTCTGTGCACACACAAAATATTTAAGGAGATGCTGCAGAGCAGCTACCAAATCTTCAGAAAGCTTCAGTTGCATTATGGCTATAAAGCGCAGATGTAGAGAGATGCTTTGCTGAAAAGTGAAGAGCAGAGTGCCATGGTTCCGATAGATGAGACCAGTAAAAGAGAATTCCAAGGAAAAAAGTTTCCTTAAAGAACATATTTATTTTGGCTACATAGCACGGTCAAAAGTGAAACCAAGACTGCAATTCCCCCCAAAAGGTTACAATGTTACAAAATTGAACTTCCCACTCCAATAATATGTCATAAATCACATTCCCCAATTAACTACTTGAGCGGGCTTTAACAGAAGCTTTAGCCCGCCAAAATGCAATCAGCAATGACTTTGGTTCCCACAGAACAATTTATTGTTTTGATTAAACTAAAAAATATTCTTTCCCACCTCCCAATTCTGTGGCAACTGAAAATGAAGGGAAAATGGCTTCGGCCAAATTTGTTTGAGAGTTGACACAGGGATATCAAACTGCCGATCTATGGGCCGGTTGCATCATATGGAGGCCGTGCCCACCCCAGCTTTGGCAATGTAAAAAAAGTCACGATACATCATGACACGTCATGTGACACAGTGAATTTGACACCTGTGGTGAAGACACTCAGCCTATTGGTTGCACAGAAGTAATAAAGATGCACGGAATGAATGTGATCCATTCATATTGCTGGTAGTGGCAAGCAATACAAAAGTCTTGGCTTCATTTAGGCATAAATAAGAATAAAAATACAAAGTACATTTGAACAGCTTATATGATAAAAGTAGTGTATGTAAGTTTTCGGTGCAACAATTCATCTTAAACTAAACACACTGTTAAATAAAAGCAATGTTCAGGATGCTTAGCATAAAACAGATTATGGATTTATTGCTGCAATACGATACCCAATATTTTTTATTTGTAAATGCAGCTGTAGAAAAGGAAGAAAACAACGTTCTGTTTTACTGACAGAGACAGAGAAAATAAATCAAAGTAGTTGGTTTAAATTCATGTTGAGAAACATATAAAATTTAGAGTAATATATGAAGAAAAAAGAGGTAATAAAAGTATAATCTTAGAGACAATGATAGTATCCAATTAGTATCTGTCTTGGTAGATTGACAGCCCCCATCAATGAAAGAGGGAGGAAGTTGCATTGACGAATCACATCTCTCTGCAGTCCCTTGCATTGATCAGGTTTGCTTCAAACATCAGAGAATATTTCATTGGGAGATCTCTTTATTTATTAAACAAATTTATATAGCTGTTCCAGAGTTTGGCAGAACTAGGTTTTTAAGCCCTTTCAGAAGGCCAAGAGGATGGGGGCAGATCTCACCTTGAGGTGTACAAACTTCCAGAGGGTGGGGGCCACAGCACAAAAGGCTCTACTCCTGGACCCAGCAGGCAAAAATAGCATGTGAGTAGGGTAGGCCAATCCCATTTGGGACGAGACAGTTCCTCAGTTAGCCTGGACCCATGCCATAAAAATGTAATAACCAATACCTTGAATTCGACCCAGAAGCAAACTGGCAACTACTGCAGTTTGTGCAACAGTGGTGTTATATTAGCTATAATTAAGGGGTTCTAAAATATGTTAGTTAGATTTAAGTTACTATATCTTAATATTGTAAACTAATTAGACCAAGAAAATCAAGGAAATAGATGTATGTGAACAATGCAGGATGCTTTGCAACACCTTGAATTGGACCCAGAAGCAAACTGGCAACTAGTGCAGTTTGTGCAACAGTGGTGTTATATTAGCCATAATTAAGGGGTTCTAAAATATGTTAGTTAGATTTTAGTTACTATGTCATAATATATTAAACTAATTAGACCAAGAAAATCAAGGAAATAGATGTATGAGAACAATGCAGGATGCTTTGCATTTAAGAACAGTACCCAAATTATTAAATAAGTCATAAAACTTACAAATAGTGGTATAAATGTAGCGAAGGCAAAGGATACAATGGGTTTGTACCCAACAGTCACATAGAAAATCATCTTGGTTTCCCCTTTCTCTCTAATCTATTATGTCGTCTAGAATTATGATTGCATGGTGAGGACTACTATATGTTAGCCAATCAAGGTAGTCCAGAAAGAAGCACAACCAAACCTCTGTCATGGTTTCTTTTACTAATATGAGTCAGCGGGTTCCAAAACCCAAGAAAGCCAACATAATCAAACAGGTTATAAAACACTGTCACCCAGCTTAGATAATATTTATCTATAATATAGTGCTTTTTTTACTGTTTAAGAATTTCCTATTTATTATGGGGATGTTTTTTCAATATGCCCATGAATTATGTAAAACCTATAATTAGATATAGATATATAGATGATAGAGATAGAGATGAGGGAGGGAGGGAGGGAGGGAGAGAGACAGACAGACAGACAGACAGTGGCAAGCATGGGATGTAATGTGGCCTGTGCCTTCTACTGCATTGACAGCTATGACAAAATGTGATCCATTAACATCTCTGCTATATTTAAGTTTGTTACCCATTTTATAGTGTTGAAGTTAGATTAGAAAATTCTGAAAAATATTAAAAGACATCATCATGCTGCCTACAGTTTAATGCACAAATATCTTATAGAATTTAATAGAGCTAGACACTTTTTTATTGAATTTATGCCCTTCCTTTCCTTTCAAAGACCAAGGCAGTGTACTAAGCACTCTCCCCTCCTGTATTTCCCTACAGCTACCTCCTCAAGGCAGGTTTTCTTGAAAAAGAAGGATCAAAGTCATCCAGTACCAGAATGTAACAATGCCTCAGCGTAACAGTAATACTTTCATGGAAAACTTACAAAAAGCAGATTACACAATTTAAACGTTTATTCAGTATCTCCCTGTAATTGTACAGGACCCTTCAGCAGTAGCGCAGCAGCAGCAGCAGCAGCAGGGATGGGCAAGAGTTCAGACTAAAGAAAGTATTACAGTCTGATAATGCAATTGCCTCTTCCTTTCTATGTGCATTGTGCCATCATATGCATGCCTCAAAGGTATAGAGCTTGCAGAGTGTCATTGTTTATTATTCTGCTGAAAGCAGCAGAACACTACAGATGGAGTGTTGTCCTTAAAGTGGATTGAAGTATCAAAAACATGTTTTGAATAAACCTAAAGCTCTGTTTACTATGGATATGCAAAAATCCAGATAACCATTAGAGGGCAATATGCAGAAACTGAAAATTTCAGATCCTTGCTGACATTTAATGATTGGTAGGAGCTTTGCACCTAGATATCTTTGTCTTTCTTACTTGTCTATTTTACAATGGAATTTTGCACCTAACATGTTTGTCCTTCTTACTTGTCTATTTTACAATGGGCTGCAATTGCATAGCACCTTAAATCAAAGCCATTTGATTTTGCAGATCTTTCTTTCAGTCAGCTTAATGAGCTCTTAAACAAATAAAGGAAAATATTGGCTTCTGCAAACCTCTAGCTGCTTGGCCTGTGACATGAGAAATACAGGGCAAGACACTGGGTAATAGATCTCTGCTAATTTGAAATGAGACGTGGTGCAGAATTTGGTAGCTCTCAATAATTCTATTTTTCTAATTTTAATTAGATCCTTTGCAGTTACATGTTCTTTGATTTGGGCTCATTGATCAATGCATTTTGTTTTAATGGGTTTCATAATAATAAAACTTGGCATTAATATAGACCTTTACATTTTCAAAGTGCTGTATAAACATTCCAGTAATTAACTCCCATGAACCCCTATGATGTAGGAATTTAACTGATTTGCTGTGATCTAGTGCCAAAGGAACTGAGGCATGGCAGGTTTGAAGGATCTGAGTCACAGAGGCAGTTGTACTATAACATCATGTTCCTGTCCAAATTCAGAGCATACCATTCTATACAATTTCCTGCAGATCTCCTGGCAGTAGATGCATAATAGATGAAGGGATGAGTCTAGCTGAAATCTTAACAAGTTTCATGTGAAAGCCTTCCAACAACTGAAGCTTAGATGTCATGTTTATGTCAAAGACCTTTCTTTATGCCATAGCATTACACAATTGTTAAGTTATAGTCTGCTATTTGCATACTGAGACCCAATATCCTGTAATAATTAAGGTAACTAGACTTGGGAATGGTGAACCTAGGTTCTACTCCTCCTTTAAATCAGAAGGTGACTGGATTGAGATGTCCTTGCTATGTCATGTCTTAAAATGTAGGCAGACAGGAAGTGGGTCTTAAAAGTAAAATTCCTTTCAAGTTGAGCTTGAGTCCTGATTACTTGCTAAAGACATTGATTGCCATGTAGGATTAAAAATTGACTTGGATTATCAGAATAGGGAAATTCCAGAGTGAATGGAGCAAGTTATTAAATCACCCTATCACAAAGAATAAGTAGCTATTGCAGCATCTATTTGTTCAAGATGAAACTTGGGCAGGTAGTCATGTCCCATAAATCGTGATTTAAATGACCAATAGTGTTGAATCGTGTAACTCAAAAATTCAAATGATGAAATGCTGAAACTCAAGCCATGGATTTCAGAGTTGAGAACCAGGTCCAGGCAGCTCCCTCTGGCAAGCAAATCAGGTCTCCTTTGCCACATAAAAGAGGTAAGAATTTGCTTCTTATTTAAATGTACCTGTGGTTTTGGAATTATCCAAAATGGATGGAAAGGGTTTCCTTTCTGTGGCTGTTACACTATGCAGTTAGTAAACATGCCTGAGCAAAACTTCTTAACCAGACAAAGGAAACCAGGCTCTTATGGGAATTATTAGGATATTATACATACATACATACATACATACATACATACATATATATATATATATATATATATATATATATATATATATATATGTAGGTCTTTGGTTGTTCGGGTTTTCTCCCGCGTAAAATTGGAAGTGTCTTGGCGACGTTTCAACGAAGTCCCATTCGTCATCTTCAGGCTGGTGTTTTCAGCTTCGTGCTTTGAGCAAAAAAAAAAAGCACAAACCAGAAGCCAGACCACAGCTGCATCATTAGCCACTTTAAACCCCTCCAATCCATACATGAAGTAAACTGACACCCTCCATGAAGAGGAGGCACGACCACGAACACGAAGCCAGAAAATAGCAAGGCAGCCCAAAATCTTAAACCCCTCTGCAACTCAGACTAACCTGAGCACAACCAAACAGAACACTCCCCCAGCCAATCAGAGCACAGCCAAGCCCCTAACCATTCAGAACACACCTCCACCAATCAGAACACAGCCAAGCTCCTACCCAATCAGTTCATACCCCCACTGGCAGTTAAAAGGAATAAACAGCTAAGACCACACATTGCTGCTCAAAGCACGAAGCTGAAAACCCCAGCCTGAAGATGACGAATGGGACTTCGTCGAAACGTCGCCAAGACACTTCCAATTTTACGCGGGAGAAAACCCGAACAACCAAAGACCTATATATATATATATATATATATATATATATATCTCTGTAGACATTATTACAGCATTCAGGTCTTAATCTTAGCAGCCTACAACCATCTATTCTGTTGGATTTCTGGTACAAAATAGTGCTTTTAGCAAAGGTGCAATGCCAATTGGCATAAAAAGCATGCCTATTCTCTGTAAGATAATTCACCATAATGTAAGTATAAATCATAGAATTGTGAAATGGATTGTTTTGGCCATCAAGTCCCAACCCACAGCCTTGTGCATTAACACAAATTAAAATATCTTAAACTAATGGAGATCTGGCTTCTGTAGAGATACTTAATTCCAGTAGCATTATTGTCAGAATCTGCCAGTAACATACATTTATTCTTATATATTATGCACTCTATAAGAAAAAGCGCAGGTCTTGACCTTCTTCTATGTGAGAATTTTTCAGATTCAGATTCAGAATGCTATTGTATTCCCTCATAATTTTTTCCCAGAAGTAACCATACCCAGATGATTTAAACTCTATTCATATAGTATAACCAAAGCTTTTGTCTCCTGATTATTCACATTACCTCTCTCTTTGAATCCTTCTTAAAATGCCATTTAAGATTTATATGAAACAATTACAGTACAATGCAAGCTTAATAGTTAATTGTGCTATGACAGCCTTTATGAGTTGACATTGACTGATCTAAAATAAAACTTGGTTTAGTAGAAGATCAAACTTGGTTACATTTGAGTGGGAGACTATTAAGGCTGTAGTCTAAACTAGAATCTTGAAAAAAATCAATTTCCAAATGTTTCTTTTTTCCAAAAAAGATATGGATATGTTAATACTGTATAGTAGCAGCAATCAATTTCAATACATTGTTGTTTACAGAGTGGTAGACTTAGTAATAGTAGTAAAGTTGGAAGGGACCTTGGAGGTCATCTAGTCCAACCCCCTGCTCGGGCAGGAAACCCTACACCATTTCGGACAAATGGCTGTCCAGGCTCTTCTTAAAAACTTCCAGTGTTGGAGCATTTACTGCTTCTGGAGGCAAGCTGTTCCACTGATTAATTGTTCTCACTGTCAGGAAGTTTCTCCTTAGTTCTAGGTTGCTTCTCTCCTTGATGAGTTTCCACCCGTTGCTTCTTGTCCTGCCTTCAGGTGCTTTGGAAAATAGCTTAATTCCCTCTTCTTTATGGCAGCCCCTGAGATATTGGAATACTGCTATCATGACTTGCTGTTAGCTCAATTATAAAGTGGTCAGTGGTTTGCATTTGTCTGTCATCTCTCTACTGCTTTGAAATCCTTCTGTTTCTCATACTTCAATTAAATCTCAGGAACAAAACCCACAATATTGTCCTAGTTTGAAGTTTAACATACCAAGTGCAGGAAGCCAAGTTCTGTCTTCGAAAGAATGGTCTTTGTCTTTTAATGCAGATGGACTGCTGAATCTTGTCCTGATGGATTTGTTCTCCTATGTTGTGCCATGCATTTATGAAGTGGTTGTTTTGTTTCCCCAATATACAGATCTGCACATGGTTCACTGCATTGTACTGTATATAACATGTTGCTCAGTTTGTGTCTGGGTGTTTTATCCGTGGGATGGATAAGCTTCTGCCTTAGTGTATTCTTAGTTTTGAAGTGTGTACATTTGTTGTGTTGGCTGAAGATCCTCCTGAACATTTACAATATTCCTGCAATGTATGACTACGTTGCTTCATTTATTGTTTTCTTCTTTGTCTGTTATGGAGAAGCTCCTACTGGGTCTTTTTTTGGATTTGATGAAGATCAACTTGGATAGTTACAAGTTCTGAGGGCTTCCTTGGTGCATTTTAGTTCTTTTTCTTTCCCATCTTTGCTGGTAGGCAGGCCTTCAGTGGTGGTGTAGGTTCTGATAACTCCCATTTTGTGCTCTAGTGGGTGGTGAAAATCAAAATGTAAATATTGATCTCTGTGCGTGGGTTTTCTGTAAACTTCAGTGTTAAGGCTTCTGTCTTCCTTAATGTATACAGCACAGTCCAGGAAGTCTAGACTATTTTCCTTAACATCTTTACATGTGAATTTGATGTATCTGTCCACTGAGTTGATATGTTTGGTGAATGCTTCCAATTCCTGTGTTTTTATCTTGACCCAAGTTTTATCCACCTACCTATACCAGTGAGTGGGTGGAATTCCTGTGAAGGAGTTTAGGGCTTTGGTTTCTACCTCTTCCATATAGATATTGGTCACAATAGGGGACACAGGTGAACCCATGGCACAGCCGTGTTTTTGTCTGTAAAAACCTTCACTGTATTTAAAATAGGTAGTGGTCAGGCAGAGGTCCAGCATAGCACATATGTGGTCTAGGTTGAGATTGGTTCTATTACCTAAGGTGCAGTCTTGTAGTAGTTGTTCCTTCACTACCATGACAGTTTTAGTTGTTGGAAGTCACATCATAGAAAACCGTGGTCTCACCCAGTTTTAGTTTCCAAACCTTGCTGGCAAAGTCCTGTGAATTGTTGATGTGATGGGTGATGTTGCCAACTAGAGGAGTTAATAAGGTGGTTAGATGTTTTGCAGTGTTGTAGGTGACAGAGTTGATGCTGCTGACAATTGGTCTCAGTGGTGTTCCTTTGTGTGTTTTGGGGAATCCATATATGCATGGTGTGGCTTCCCCACGGTAAAGATGGTAGTATTGTGACTTGTTGATGGCATTGTCCTTTAGTAGTTGTTTCAAGAAATCAATGACCTTTTTCTTGTAACTGGTAGTGGGATCTCTCTTCAGAGTCACATTTGTGGCAGTGTCCTTCAGAAAATTGTTCACCTTGGCCTTGTAGTCATCTGTGTTCAGGATGACTGTGCAGCTTCCTTTATCAGCTGGCAGGATGTGATGTTTGGGTGTCTTCCTAGGGATGTCACTGCTCTCCTTTCTTGAATTGTGAGGTTCTTGGAAGAGAAGTGACATGTCTTCAAAGAAAACCATGAAGTCCAGTTGCCTTGTGAAAAAGCATCTTTGGGATAACTATGACCTGGATGACTGAGAATCTCCATAGACATTCTACTAGGAAGAAAATATTAAAGGTTTCTTCACAGTGTTAATTAAACTAATTTAGCCCACAAGCAGCCTATGACTTTAAAAAAGAATCAATGTTCATATTTAATAAAATGAGAAATGCAAACATGCCTAATATACTCTTAATCCAATAAGAACTTATTCACTTTTATGGGAATTATCCTCAAGATGAAAGTGAAGAGGGTAGTTAACACAGGAAAATCCAATTTATATCAAGTGTCCTAGAGTAGAATAAGCAAGGAATTATCATGTTTTATACCCTGCATATACTTGGTATAGACTGATCCCTCTTGGAATCTCATGTTTTAGTCTGCTTGAAAAGTTATACCTGTTTTCATGATTAAGTAATAAAGTCCAAAGAAAGTGATAGAAATATGCATTTATTTCCTCTGAAGTCATGAAGTTCAAAGTTGTCCTAAAAAGCCTTGTTTCAGTAACTCTGTCTGAAATTTGATGCTGGAAGTTTTACAGAGTAAGAGAGGGAGCAAAGAGCCAAAAAATATAGTCTTCTCTTTTTTTTTATTAAATAAAGTGATAAATATCCTGCTGATATTAAATATAATATTATATATACAGTATAATACAAAAAAAATACAGTAAAGATCAGATTATCTCAAGAATCAATTAATGGTAATGTAATGGCTTAGCTTCCCCAACCTTGTAAGTATAGCATTAAATATGGTACAAGAACTGATGAGTCATGAAGAGGATTCATAGTGAACTTCTTTAAGGAAAATAATATACCGAAAAGATATTGTGCATTGCAGAGATATATTACTCCTCTCACTCCCACTTGATTATAACATTTTTCTTTTTCTGGTTGTTGGATCAAATCTATTATTCTGTAAAAACAAATGACTCTTTTTCTGATTCTGCTCCCTGAGTTTCCTGGGAACGGGGATAAGGATTATAGAAGTAAATTTATCACTGATTAAAAATTAAGAAAATTAAGAATATGTATGTATGACTGTTCTTTATTTGTATTTCTGTAATTATGTCACTTGGTGTAATAGCAAAAAGAATCACTGCCTTGTTTAAGGGTGCAAATCTAGATCCTGACCAAGGCCTGATCTCTCTTGATTTCCTATTGAATTAACATTCAAACAGTTGATTGCTTAAGTTTCCCATAACAGAAGTAAGATCCTAAATTTCTTAGACTGCATCATTTCAATTTCAGAATGTACTGTAAATGGCTGGATGCTTCTTCAAATGAAAGAAATCATAATTGCCTGCACTGAAGATTAAAGTGACTTGTTTCTATTTTCTATAATTACATATGGACCAGCAATAATCATAAGACATCCAGATCATCAACAATGTGGAAATGATCATGATCTATGGTTCTAGATGAACTGCTGGAAAAACCCTCATGGTTATTGTAGTCATTTCAAGTAATATCTGCAATAATTCTGTGTCACAATGCAGAATTCTGTGTCATGCCATAGCGCTGTGTTGAAATAATCCCCAAAGATGGAAAATAATGGTCTCCTTGAAGCAGCCTGTAAAAACATTTTAAAATATTTTCTTCTAACTTTATTGGTAAATCATTCTGCACATTTTTTGAAGTAGGTGGTTTATTTGCATGCACATTGTTAGGCAATTTGTCTTAGAACTGTTTTAGAACAACCAAAGAGTCTTTTCTGTGAAAGTAATCCCACTAATCTTATAACAAAAATGGTATTTTTTTCCTCCTGAGTATTTTTCTGATGTTTTATGAAAAATCCATTGTTTACATGAGGTTTTGTGGACTATTTTACATGTTGACAGGAATGAAGCATATCTTGTTGTATGTAGCCATATTTGAACATTCACTCATTGAATGAAGCACTCTAGGCCCTTTTTGACAGCGACATAGAGCTAGTGTGTTACAAATTACAAATGAGGACTGAAAATATACTTAAATAAAATGGTAAACCAAAAGTTTCAAATGCAAACCATCCTACATGCATGATAATGTCTCTGCTTTTTATTTTTCCTTACCATCTTTGCCTCATTTAGTTAACTTTCAGGTATTCGTTCCAAAGAAACGTTTTTTGCAAGTCTATTCCACAGAAGTATTTGACAGTAGTAGTAATACAACACTATTGAAAAGATGGATTTTTTTGACATCAGACAGAACATTTTGAGTTGCAGCTCTCTGGTGATTTAAGTAACAGTGTGAAAGAAGAAGACCTTTAATAAAGAAAATATTAATCAATCATAAATGTGCAAAATAATGTGCATCTGGTAAAGGGCCTTTGTGCAGAAGTAGGCAATGTGAGGTTGTCATGCAGCCATCAGTACCCATTTTATCTAAGTATCTAAAAATACAGAAAATTAAAAGTATTGGAAAGATGAGGCAGCAAACCTCAAAGAGTCTAAAAATGTATTATTTTTCACTAAGTCTCGCATTTATACACAGACACAAATGAAAAATAGGTTGAATGTTTGACCTTCTGCGTCCTAATAACATAAACATTCATGTGACTAGGCATACCTCTTAGGCCCCAGGGAATCAAAAGCATTGCATACCCCTTCTCTGAGGTAGCTGCATGACCCATATTTAAAAATAAATTTCACAGTATATGGCAAACAAAAACTGAAGAATAAATTGAAACACTTCTGCCTGTTTATTTCCAAATGTGATTCAATATGCTGGTTGTTGCATATAAAGCCCTATATGGCATAGGGCAGTGATGGCGAACCTTTTAGAGACTGAGTGCCCCAAAACTGGCCCTGCCCTTGCTCCACCCCCTACCCTGCCCCTGCTCCGCTCCACTCCATTCCCACCCCGTCCCCCACCCTGCCTGCCCCCAGAGTCACTCATCGCCTCCAGGGCCCGCCGCAGATCACCCAGGCAGCCTAGCAGCGCCATGGCAGCCAAACCCTCTGCCCACGCCCCGCAGCATCAACTGTGCAGGATGGGGTGTGAGGGCAGAGTCTTGTCTACACTGACTGGCTGCCATGTCCTAGCTGCGCTGCTCTGTGTGGGCCACGCTTGGGGGCAACTCTTCTCCAGGGGGACTTCTGGTGAGGGGAGAGGCGAGGCTGGGGCAACGGCATGTGTGCCCATAGAGCGGGCTCCAAGTGCTGCCTCTGGCATGCGTGCCATAGGTTTGCCACACTGGCATAGGGTCTGCCTGTTTCCCATAACAACTGCCTGAGTGATTCAATTCTACAGGGTTGCGACCATCAATTTGATTTTGACAATGCACGGGTGTTATCCAGTGATGTCACAAAAAGGGGCCGGCTGCTAAAAGAGGCCTGATTCTTGGACAAGGACACAATCAATCACTGCATAGACCTTTGCCCGGTGCAGCAAGTGCTGAGATTATGGAGTAAAAACCGTCACCCCATTCATCAGGGACAATTCGATCAACAGCTATGTGACCGAAGAAATAGAACTGCGTCCGGTTCTTCACATGACTGGGACCTCAAGCAACCCTGGCCAACCCATGGATATTCCTTTAGCACCCGACCAATAGCTGATATATTCCAATCAACAGCTGGTGGTGGAGAAGAACAAATTCTTACAAAGAATCGAGCAGCCTCCAGGAGGTGGAGGAAAGAGGAATGATGCAGTGGGGGACTGGTGTGATTCCACACTACACCTTGAAGGAACTTCACCTCCCAAATGGAGGAATGATATTCAAGATACCAATACGAGGTTCAGGGGATCAAGCAGAGGAATTGTGGAGTGTAGCACCGCAAATAGCGGCGGAGAGGTGTCACCCATGCACAGGATTGAAGGGCACAGGATGGTAACCCGGTCACATTGAAAAAGAAAAGGGTACAAATTACCAACTTGTTCAGTGTACGAACAAGGGGGAAAAGGAAGAAGCACTAGCCCATGTAATATGCAGGCAAGCACTAGCAAAGGGGAAGAAGATAGAAGGGGTAGAACAGAGAGAGACACCCAACTTAAAGCCTAAGGTGATGGGGGGAATTAGTTGGAGCCTGAAGGGGACATGCAGTAATATCAAGGAGGAGTTAAATAGCTTACACCTTAAGACCCCTGGTAAAAAGGAGAGGATCCCGCTAAACCCGAGAATCAGAGATGAGCGAGTGAGCAAGAATGCACGAGGGAAGGACAGGAAAGAGTTAGATGTGAACGTCAAAGAAATGACAACAGTACAATCTAGCTAGCTGGGACCGGTAACACAATCTAGAAGCCAGATGCAAGCGTTAGGCAGCATTATATAGGTTGCTCCCATCAACTAGCCCCAACCCTGATGATTTCAGAAGTTTCTGATGAAAGCTTGGTTTTATTAAAAGTTTTTCCTGATTGGATTCTCCTAGAAGCACGAAGCCGAAAACACCAGCCTGAAGATGACAAATGAGACTTCGTCGAAACGTCACCAAGACACTTCCAATTTGACGCAGGAGAAAACCCGAATAACCAAAGACCTACACACACACACACACACACACACACACACACACACACACATAGGTAGATATTATACTCAGAAAGACAGTCAAAAATATACAGAAATATTAATACTTTGAGCATACAATTGCCTTTGTAGCCAGCTAGATTGATCATGCACACTTTGAAAAGGCTTTAGCTGAAACAACCTGAGATCCTTAACAGGCCTGTTTGTTTTTTCTTAATAGCTATTGTTATGTCCCGAGCCTTGCAAACGGCTCGGGGCGTTTGCAGGCGGTCCCAGGCAGGTGCAAAGCTGCCCGGGACCAGACAGGCTGTCGCCAGCGCCGTGCGCATGTGCGGGTGCTGGCGCGGGAAAAGTATCGCATTTACCCGGGAAATGTCTATATAAGAAGCTGGGAGGTTTTGGGAGCTGCTGAAGCCATCTACTTGTGAGCTGAACACAGAATAAAGAAAACTGAGAACTACAACTGCTTCTCGTGTCTGCTTTTCACCAAGGATTCAACACTGGCGACGAAGGTGGGATTGCCTTACATCACCTGGAAAGGAAGAAGTGTAAGCTTACCCAAGTGAGTCCTGAGCGGCGGAACGGTGTTGACTCGGCAGCTACTCGCCAATCCAGTACGCATGTGGGGGTAGGCTGGCTGATAGACCCGTCTCCTGAAGATGGCAAAGGTTGGAAGGCTTTCGGAGTTCGACGTCTCACATCCAGAGCGGTGGGAGTCCTACGTAGCCAGGGCGGAGAACTACTTCAAGGCAAACCAAGTGAGAGAAGAGAGCTTGAAGGCTGCCACCCTGCTTTGTGTTTGCGGTCAAGACGCTTTCGAAATCGCAGAAAACCTTGCAGCACCTGTTCCAGTAGAGTCTGTTAGCTACGCAGATCTAAAGAAGCTACTGAAGGAGCACTTCCAGCCTAAGATGTCCGTCATCGCATGGCGCCATACCTTCGAGCAGAGGGATCAATGATCCGGAGCCAAAGAATACATCGCCGCATTGAGGAAGGCCGCCAAGCACTGCAAGTTCAAGGACCTTGAAGAACGACTGAGGGACCGATTCGTGTGCGGCTTAAGGCATCGAGATCTACAACAGAGGCTTTTCGCCAAAGAAGAACTGTCCTTCCAAGATGCCTTAAGAGAGGTCACTGCAGAAGAAGCAGCAGGCGACGCCGTCAAGAACATGCGGCCGATCAGGAACAGTCCAGATGTTGCATCCGTGCACCAGGAAGACGTCCAAGGAAACTCTGAGGAGGATCCGGATGAGGAAGTCGACCGTCTCCACCCCACGAAGGAAGGAAAGCAGAAGGGAAGCTCTTCAGCTCCACTCAAGTGCATCGGCTGTGGAGGTCGCCACAGGAGAACCGACTGCAAGTTCCGCTCCGCTACCTGCCGGGCATTCGGCAAACAAGGACACATTGCAGCTGTGTGTCTGGGCCGACGAAAGGTACAACCTCAGGAAGAACTGCGCCTGAAAGGTACCAGGGTCCCCAGCCAGAATAGGGTAGGTTTTTGCACTTCGCGAAGAAGCATCTTCAGGACAGGCACACACAAGCCCATCAAGAAAAAGCTGTCACTCAAGGTGAAGCTACAAGGGGGTCCATTAACTATGGAACTAGACACAGGGTCTGCCCTTTCAATCATCTCCTTGCATACATTTAGGAAGATTTGTTCCGGTAGTGGAACTCAGGCCAAGTTAAGGCCTTCTGCCATTGTGTTAACAGATTTTCAAAATTCAAGAGTGTGTGTTAAGGGGGAGGCCACCCTTAACGTGCAATACAAGAGTTTTGAAGGTCCACTAGACTTATTAGTAGTAGGGGGTGAACAAACGAGTCTCATAGGACTCGATTGGTTTGAGGCCCTGGGGATACACGTCACAGGACTCAACAGCTTACAAGCACTCGACCTACAGGAAGTCTGCAAAGAATTTGCAGATGTTTTCAGCCCCCAGCTGGGCACATTCAAAGGACCCCCTGTGTCCTTAAAGCTAGACCCCACTGTCATTCCCATTAGAATTAAAGCAAGAAGGGTCCCTTTTGCTTTAAAGAGTAAAATTGACACTAAGTTAGACAAACTGATCCAACAGGGAATTCTAGAACCTGTTGATTCCAGTCCTTGGGAGACCCCCATTGTCACGCCTCTAAAGGCAAATGGGGACATTCGCATTTGTGCTGACTACAAATGCACTCTGAATAAGGCATTGCAGCAACATGCCTATCCTGTTCCTGTGGTCAGTCATATTCTGGCCTACCTCAAGGGGGGACGCTTTTTGCAAAGCTTGACCTAGCTCAAGCGTATCAACAGCTGCCTGTTGATGATGATGCTGCTATAGCTCAGACTATTGTGACCCACAGAGGAGCCTTTAAGGTAAAAAGGCTACAGTTTGGAGTGAATGTCGCTCCTGGGATTTTCCAAAGCGTAATGGAAAACACACTACGGGGCATACCGGGGGTTTTCCCCTACTTTGATGATGTCTTAATTGCAGGAGACTCCACACACATTCTAGCTGAAAGGCTAAGGGCTGTTCTGTTAAGATTCAGGAAAACAGGCCTCAAGCTCAAAAAAGACAAATGCAAGATTGGGGTGCCTTCTACTGAATTTTTGGGGTTCAAAATTGACGCTGCTGGGATTCACCCTGCTGAATCCAAACTAACTGCTATTTTAGAAGCACCTAGGCCAAAGTCTAAGGCCGAACTTCAGGCCTTCCTGGGCCTCCTGAATTTCTACAATTCCTTCCTTCCACCTAAAGCCAGTGTGGCTGAGCCTCTTCACAGGCTACTAGACAAGCAAGCAGTGTGGCACTGGTCACAAACACATGAGGCTTGTTTTAACAAAGTCAAGGCCTTGCTCACGTCTAACAGTGTACATGCGCTTCCTGTGTGCATCGCTTGTGATGCGTCCCCTTACGGGGTAGGAGCTGTCCTGAGCCACCTCAGGTCTGATGGAACTCAAGTTCCTGTTGCTATTACTCCAGAACACTGTCTTCTGCTGATCGCAACTACGCTCAGATAGACAGGGAGGCTCTGGCTGTTGTTGCTGGAATTAAAAAATTCCATGATTTCTTGTATGGCAGGCATTTCACGGTCTTCACTGACCATAAGACTCTGCTGGGACTGTTTACCACACGTAAACAAACTCCCCAAATCATTTCCCCTAGAATGCTTAGGTGGTCTATTTTTCTGTCTGCATATGATTTTTCCTTACTCCACAAGCCTGGGAAAGAAATGGGCCATGCTGATGGCCTCAGTAGATTTCCCCTGCCAGTAGTAGAAGCTGACCCTGCGCCAGCTGTCAACATTCTATCAATCCAAGCCTTGCCCGAGCTCCCTCTTTGTGCCAGGGAGGTTGCCGCTGAAACAGGTACAGATCACACACTTTCACGTGTCCGTTCCTGGGTTTTGTCCGGTTGGCCTGAGCATTGCCCTAGTCCTGAGTTTCAGAGTTTCTGGTCCAAAAGGAACGAGCTGTCCCTTTCTCAGGGTTGTCTGCTTTGGGGAAACAGAGTTGTCATTCCCACCTCAATGAGGACTAGGGTCTTAGAATCCCTCCACGAGAGTCATCCTGGCATTGTTTGTATGAAGGCTCTTGCGCGCAGCCACTTGTGGTGGCCTGTTTTAGATAAAGATATTGAGGCTAAGGTGCATGCATGCCACCTGTGCCAACAATCTCGCCCAGAGATACCCCAAGCTCCCGTGCATAGATGGGAGGAAACACAGTCCCCATGGTCTAGGGTGCACATTGACTACGCTGGGCCCTTTCAGGGCCAGTTCTTCTTGGTCCTTGTTGACAGCCATTCAAAATGGCTTGAGGTTGTACCTGTCTCATCCACCACCACTGCAAAGACTATTCAGGTACTGAAGGGGATTTTTGCTGCACACGGGCTTCCAGATGTCATTGTGTCTGACAACGGCCCTCAATTCACTTCCTCCGAATTCCAAGCTTTCTTACAGGCTAACATGATTCGTCATGCCATGTCTGCACCCTTCCACCCGTCCACCAACGGTATGGCTGAACCTATGGTGCGCATCACGAAGGACACATTGAAAAGACTCACCTACGGGGACTGGCATCACAGGTTGGCTGACTTTCTCCTTTCTTATCTCACCACACCGTCCACTTCTACAGGGAGAAGCCCAGCTGAACTTCGTTGGGGGCGTCAACTTACTACTAAACTTGACCGGTTGCATCCGGACAGACTGCCTTCATCTACCTCACATCCTAGGGCACCTAGACAACTACTTGTGGGTGCCCCGGTTTGGGCTCGCAATTACGGGCCTGGTCATACATGGGTCCCCGCTTCTATTTCCAAGGTCACAGGTCCTCTCTCCTACGAGGTAGCCCTGGACAACGGTCGTGTCCTGCGCCGGCACATCGACCAACTTCGCCCTAGGCGGGACCTGTCAGATGAGACTCCTGGGTCTTTTCCAGGGGGGGAGGGGGACCCTTTGGAGCAAAGGGAAGGGCACGAGTTGCTGCCCATCTCCACTGATGGAGCCACTGACGGCCCATTTCAAGCTTCCGCAAGTGCTCCGAAAAGGAATTCATGGAGCTTACCCACACAACAGGCACTCATGCCTACTCCAGCCAGGGAGTCACCCCGGGGACATACTCACTTTCCACACACATCACACAACACTCCAGTCACGGAGGATACCCGGGAGCATCCCAACAAATCATTCCCCGCAAGAGAGTTGGCACACAATCCCCAGAGTTGGCCTGACCTTACCCCTAATCCTACAGGGGGTCAAACTTACAGGGAGGTGGTCGAGGAACCAAGTCCAGACCGCAACACCTCTAGCCCAAATCAGGGAGTAACTGAGTTTTGGGAAGGTACAGAGACCCACACGAGCCCGGACACAGAACGGGGCTTAGGGATTGGACAGCCTCCTGACAGGTCTTGGACGGACCTAGGAGGTTCTATAGAGACGCCCAGCAGTAGCTATCACTTCAAGGGGCCCGAGGGCCTACAGCTAGGCGGGTCAACCAGGTCACCAAGTGACAGGAGCCCTGGCCTGACGAGCCCGGTGGGCAAGCAAGCAGGCCAGGCATTGGGGCAAAGTCCTTGGAAGGCACCAAGGCATGATAAGGGGAACAGGCTCTTGTCACCCCTCAGTCAGGGAACACCTGTCAGAAACCCAGAGCTGAGAAGGTCACAGAGAGCAAGGAAGTCTCCTAAATACTTAGAGGATTACACAACATTGCTGGCTAAACAAAAGCCAGGTAACGGTAGGAGCACTGAGAAGCAGAACACTGTATAAAATAATGATTATATGTTGGTAGTAGTTTTAGCCCAGGGGAAAGGGGTGTTATGTCCCGAGCCTTGCAAACGGCTCGGGGCGTTTGCAGGCGGTCCCGGGCAGGTGCAAAGCTGCCCGGAACCAGACAGGCTGTCGCCAGCGCCGTGCGCATGCGCGGGTGCTGGCGCGGGAAAAGTATCGCATTTACCCGGGAAATGTCTATATAAGAAGCTGGGAGGTTTTGGGAGCTGCTGAAGCCATCTACTTGTGAGCTGAACACAGAATAAAGAAAACTGAGAACTACAACTGCTTCTCGTGTCTGCTTTTCGCCAAGGACTCAACAGCTATGATATATGTCTTGCTTTGACTGGTTGGGAGAAATCTATTCAAGTATAAAAATCTATACTGAATAATATTTAAAGGCAAACTCAGCCTTTTCTCATTGTGTGCCTTTTCATCCTTCTTTTGAAATGGTGTGAGGCAGGAATTCAGAGTCAGAATGTTAGTTGCTTTTTGTCTCTGGTCTATTTGACCTTTGCAAAAAGAATTGTGAAGCTGGCAGACAGTTAATTACCCCCTATCCTCAGCTGCCAGGCCTACCAATGGTAATACTGTTCCCACTTTTTAAATATTGGTCTTCTGACTCAAAAAGCTTTCACGCATCTTAATTAGAATTGGGTTGCATTACACAATCATTTTCAACATTTATTCAAAATGTAGGAGGAAACATTTCCTTTCTGAAAAATGTGCTACAAAAGAACGGTGTGACAATACAAAATGGGCTGAAAGCTGCTCTAAAAGGAACAATTGTTATAAACTATCAATTATTGGCTTGGAAGCAATGTTCATAAATATCATTTGTGCTATAGTAGAAAATTATAGGAACCCTTCCCTGTAATGATTAAAGCTAGAGTTTTGCATATGATAAAACTTTTTTAATTTGTGGAATATGTCTGGAACCCCAGGTCACAACAAACCCCATACCATAAATTTCAGACCTCAGTGGCTGATTCAGACAATACCCTACACCGACAACACACAAAGTCCCCCATAGTCTATTTAAGTTTATATACTCTATATAAACCCAGTTTAAAGATTTCAGCTGAAGCAAGTTAAGATGTTTTCCAAATGTGGATACTCTTTCATTTTCTTTTCTTTTTCCACTGAGAAAGGTTTATTGTTTCTGAGATTATAATTATAGATTTTAGTATAGATTTCTTTCTCTAGTAAGAAAGGCTTATTGCTTTTAAGATTAAAAATATAGATTTCAAATACCCAAAGAAAGCATGCTGGTACAATAGTATAAACAGAACATTATAAACAATTAAATGTATAATATGCATGTAAGCATAAAAACATATGGTATACATTGATTATAGTAGTATATATAGATTTTCCTTTTTAATTACAGTTCCTATTTATAGTACTATTGAATTGGAAAGGGTCACTGAGCACATCCACTGTTCCATGAAGGAATCAGATTAAAGTATCATTGACATATTTTAAATGTTATTAAAATATAGTGCCTAAAAATAGAGAATAGGCAATGAACATCTTATTATATAGTTCAAAAATATGTGCTGCTGATGTACTAAGTCTTGTTTTGATGACTGAATAGAGCTGCTCTGTCTTTGATCTGGAGATGTCCATGTATAGTATTATCGTTAGGTTGTTGAAAAAAATATTTGCAATTAGCATTGAATTTTCTTGGCAAAGCTCTATTAATCTGTTTCCTGCTTTGTTTCATGCACTGAGGTCAGCTTTTCTCATTATTGTAGAAACTATTTTGCTTCCAATTTTTATCATACCAAGCTCCTATAATTAGTGTGACATCTTGTGTGTGTATGTGTGGGGGAGTTATGTCAACAAACCCTACAATATTTTAGTTGATATAATGAATGCACAAAAATATTTTCAAATATACATTTTATGAAATTAATCCCTTAAAAATTAAAGTATAAATATATGCTGGGCTAGCGCATTTCAAAATTTAAGTTTTACCCTACCCTTAAAATAATGCATCTTTAACAAATAGGAAGGTAATCTGAATAGCAGTCATTGAAATAATGAATACCAGTGAAATTCATGAAAATGAGAAGACTTCAAGTTTTATGTTTCTTCTGACACTCCCAAATCTCACCTCCATATAACAAAGTGGACAGATATATTTGCTTAGTATAACAAACATTCATACTTCACAAGAGACCATATATTTCTACCAGCATTTGTACAATTTAAAATTATTTTAAATTGTAATTGTTTTCTGTTTTAGAAGAGGGACATATTGACTTCTACCCTTTCCTTGGCTTTGATTAATTGAGGCTTTCGAATAATGTTTTTAGAGAAGACAAAAGGAATAGACTAGGTTATCATTTTTAGTTTAATTTCCATACCACGTTATTTACTAATAGTAATGCCAATACTAGTTAATTTGGACACATTTTGGCCAATACACACAAGTATAAACAAAGCTGAATTTTCCCCATATCTAATGAAAACTAGGATTTATTTCTCCTTCACAAGTCATCAAACCATTACTTATACCCAACAATTAAGAAATGTCTACAGTATGCTACGATAGACAGGATACAAAAAAGAAGTACCTGAACAACTTTTTTTTAAATAACTATATTCCATCTATGTCATAGATTTTATAGACACATTAATATTTGCAATAGGGATTCTGATTTACATAACTGTTGTATTTGTTAAGATAATAACCTCCAGTTTTGGGGGGTAGATTTTGTAATGAAGATTGGAAATGTTATTTTATCCTGCATTTGATATTTAATAAATTTCATTAGACCACTTGACTTGTATGTATCTCGTTGCATTCCTTTGTGTGTATTTTGTTATATTGCACAATATCAGAAATACTGATAAATTCGATACTTGGAAAGTGCGATTTAGAAATCGCTGCAAAGCTAATGGATCATATGGATATTTTTTGAGCCACTAATAGCTATTTCTTGCTGAAATGGTCATTGGCTAGTTATATACAACAGTCATTTTCTCACATACATACATTTACATATAAATGGGAAAAGACCATGACTATAAAAGTCCTAAATTAGACTTAGATATTCTTCTTAATTTTAATTTATGGAAAAGTTCATTATTTTGTATTATATTGCTTTGGGCAAATTAAAATGGTCTAGATAAGCACTTGTCTTAATTGTCTAATTTGATTTTCATTAGTTTTCCCTTGGGCCTCACACCATGTCTTATTTGATGCCTTACCTAACACAATTCTCCTTCCTTAGCCATAGTCAGTCATGGATAAATAAACAATTTTGTACCCAGGATCCAGAAATTCATCTGCATAATTTTTGGTTCCTTCTGATAGAAATACTGTTACAAATTCTTATGAAAATAATACACATTTTGTTCCTATAATTTTCAGAAGAAAGATTTTCTGAATGAATAAACTTGCCATAGATGTCAATAGCAATAACTTTATGATCTGGTAATAAACTTGGATAATAAACACCCCGAAATTTGTTTTGTTAATTTCTGTGTTGAATTCCAAGTATTATACACTTATTAGACAATGACCAAAATGCTTGTTTAATGAAAATATTGTGTATGCATGTTTTGAAGGAACATATAAAATTCATAGATAATGAATTTTATACACTTTAGAGCAGCGGTTCTCAACCTATGGGTCGCGACACCATTTGGGGTCGATCGACCATTTTTCGGGGGTTGCCAAAGAAGGCGATCTGCCATTTTCTCCCCTCAGGGGGTGGCGCCGCGCATGTGCACCGTGCATAGGGCCGCCGCCGCACATGCGCACCGCGCATGGGGGCAGTGCCACGCATGCATGCCGTGCATGGGGGCAGTGCCGCGCATGCGTGCCGCGCGTGGGGGGTGCCGCGTGTGGGGGTGCGCATGGGGGCGGGCCGCCCATCGCGCCGCGTGTGGGGTCAGTGCCGCGCAGGCATGCTGCGCATGGGGGCAGCACCATGAACGTGTGCCACGCGTGGGGGGCGCCGTGCATGGGGGCGGGTCGCACATGCGCACCGTGCATGTGCGCCCCCGCCCCATGTGCGCGGGGGCGCGCATGCGCAGAATGTTTGTGTGACGTCACACAAACGTTGAAAACCACTGCTTTAGAGACTATATGGTGTATCTTGGGTATGTATATGCATTTAAAACATTTTAATATTGCTTTTCTATTAAGTTTCACACAAGTTTACAATAACTAAATATAATTTAATTGATACAAGGCAAATTATAAGCAGTCATGGCAGAACTAAAAAGATAGTGCTTATACCAGGAAAGCTGTTTAAGTATATAGACGATATCAGTAGAGTCACTGTTAAATATTCTGAAGGAATGTGTAAAGCTGCCAATTATTAAGAATCACTTTCCATTGCTACCCGTTTTTATGCACCTGGCAAGAATACCTAGAGAAGAGCTAGCTAATGAAGACTTTCATATTTCAGCAAGTATATGTAGAAGATAACATAGTATTTATTTGTTAATATCTTTCTACCAAACAGTGCTCAACATAATCACAAACAGATAAATAGAAAACACATAAGAAAATAAATCAATGGAACTAATAAAAATAACAATCAATGGATCAAACTGCCACATATATTATAGCAAGAGCATCCATCCATCCATCCATCCATCCATCTTAAAACATCTCCGCTCCAGATGGAGAAGTTACCAAGAGCAGTGCTACAAGAACCTTCCATAATAATGATCTCTTCATATTGGGTCATCAGTAAGAAGACTCTATCTTGAGTTTAAACATTCATAGGACAAAAAGATGGGATTCTCTAACACATCTGAGAATACAGGTGAATTTGTATGAAACAATATAGTCTTTCAGTCACACTGCCCCTTATCTAGTAACATACACTGTACTGACTACATGGCTTTTTAACCAAACAAAAATATCAAAACATAAATTTTCCCAGAATACGAATTGATCTTTTTCAAATTACTTTTGTTTCTTTCTGTTAGGTTACATTTTTCTATTCATAAGATGCTTAGAATGTTTTATGGTGTAGAGCTTTACTTTTACTACACTATTGCCATATAGTTTAAGTAGTCCCCTGTAATTTCTTTCTGCTTCATATTTATATATATATCCACTTATAAAGCAAAAACTAAGTCCAATTCCAAGACCTCAAATTTGTGATTAATAAAAATTATGCTATAAATTGGGTAAAGAGTTGAAATATTTCTGCCTTCATTTTTTTTCTCCCTGACTAAATCAGAGTGGAATGGAAATGGTTATCCAGACTGATTTATTACAGATTTCAAGCTTTCATTTTTTTGAACAGCTCATACAACAATACAATCCTCAAAGCTGGGATTTTCATAAATATCTTCAATTTTGACATACACATAACGAACTGTGCCTAGGTGAGAAAATAAAAGCTCACAACAGCAGGGCAAGCAAAAGGGCAAATTGCTATTCTCTGTGTAGCTCAAATGGTGTTCAGATAGGTAAGGTTGGAACACATAAAAGAATGTAAGAAACAGTTTTTCAGAAATCCAGAACCAAAAAAAGGTATTGATTGTCAGATGTATACCGATATCCACACATCAGAAAGGCCCCATTATTACTGAGTGATTTTCTGCTGAAAATAATCAACTGCTTTTTCTTATACTTTGGTAATCATCACAAAAATAAATGTTACCAGTTTCAGTCCCTAGGAGGTAAGTCAGCACACATAGAGTTTGTTTTGTTCAGTTGCTCAGACTCGTGCTTTGTGTGAAAGCACAACTGTGAACATTTATGGAAAGAGAAAGAAAGGAAAAGAAAATACTCAGAGAGTTCTACCCACAAAAGAAAAAAAGGAAAACACATTAGCAAGAAGCATTTTAAGGCATTTGAAATGCAGTTCAGTTGCTCCTTGGCACAAATAAAGAAAAATCTGTATTGCAGACAGCACTGATGCTTCTGAAGTTGCTTGTTAGTGCAGGAATTCAGCAGTTTTTTTCTCCTTTTAATTCTTATTTAATTTGATGAAGCAGAACATGCTTCAGAAATTTCTTGAAAGGAAATGAGAATTTTGCTTGAAAAGTGGTATTCTTGCAAGATGGTTATGGGGTCCGTGTGTGTGTGTGTGTGTGTGTGTGTGTGTGTGTGTGTGTGAGAGAGAGAGAGAGAGAGAGAGAGAGAGAGAGAGAGAGAGAGAGAGAGAGAGAGAGAGAGAGAGAGAGAGTATCTGATCCTTTATTTCACAATCATTTCTAAAATCAGGCTGCAGACCTTCTTGCAACTTTTCTTTCATTAGTAGCACCTACCATATCTAAAGGTGACTCCTGCCCTTGAAAAATTATTGGAGAATCTCTTCATTCCCCAAAGAAGCAGGAGAAGTTGTCTATTCAATTTCTATTTCTATAAATTGGGTGGAGAATTTTGTAAGGCCATTTGTGCCCACCTCTGCTCCTTAGTATCTCTATCTGAGTTTCTGACTATTTAATAGTGTTCAGCCAAGCAGCAAATATAATCCATTTGAAGATAACAAACAATATGTCATGATAATATTTTAAATTTAAATTCTTGGAATTTAAAATAGATATACAGGAGTTATGGTGGTGCAGTGGTTAGAATGCAGAATTGCAGGCTAACTCTACCCACTGCCATGAGTTTGATCTTGACCTGCTCAAGGTTGACTCAGCCTATTATCCTTTTGAGGTCAGTAAAATGAGGATACACGTTGTTGGAGGCAATAAAGTGATATTTGTAAACTGTTCAGAGAGTGCTTTAAATATATATATGCATAGTGTGTGTGTGTGTGTCTGTGTGTGTGTGTGTGTGTGTCTGTGTGTACATATATACATACTATGAAGCGGTATATAAGTGTAAGTGCTATTGCTATTGCTACATAATAGGGAGTTTGCTTTATTAAGGCTGTCAATACGGTAAGAAAGTGAATGTTGTTATATTGTACATTCTCATGCAATAAAAGGCTTTTTCTGTAGAATATTAGGATAACACACAAAGCTGTCTTGTGAAATTTATCTGCTTGCAATAATCATGTAATATTCTATACTATTCAATACAGTGTACATTATGGTAACTATCTCATTTCTCAAGGAAGACATTTCAGGGGTCTTAAAATAAGCCTCCTCCAGGAGAAGGGGAAGGAAGAGGGAGAGGAAAAGTTAGAGAGAAGATGGATGTCTAGCCCCTATGTCTTAGTTCTCCAATTTTGGAGCTCTGATAGAAGCTCAATAGGGACAGATCAAGAGGTATGTTATGATTAGATCACCTCTATATTATGGATCTATTCCATACCCGGTCTTTGTGATCTTTCAGTCCAATGGTCTCCTGTTCTTGGAGCTGGAATACATAGATCCTCTACTGGGAATACTCTTGAGTCATGGTCTGAGATCAAATGTAAATATCATTAAGCAGTTTTTGGGAAAAAGAACTGCGAGGATGGGTTTTATTTCTGCTTCCTTCTCCCACTCTGCTCTGTTTTGCAGAGTCACAGCTTCATTGCTGGATTACACATGGGTAATTTAAGAGGCATATATTGTATGCAAATAAGATATAATGGTCCTGTTTTCACTGATTCAGAATCCCATCTCTCTGGCAAATTTTGAATGATGTCAGAAATCTGGAACATCTGCTGGATTATGTTCACTCAGCCAATTAGAAGAAGAAGGAATCAGTTAATGCATTGGGGTAAGATGCTACTTTCAGATAATGTTGAACTGGCAAATTTCAGACCACAATGAATATTTTAGTTCACTCTCAGGGAATCTCAGTTTTTCTCAGTAACAGTTTACTGAAGTCAGCAGTGAGAATTAGCTCCTTATTCACTGCTCAAATTCAATGCAGATAATCCTGAGAATAAACTTGACATAATTGTTCTATTATTTTTCATTTCTCCTTATTCAATTTGCTTTTAATATATTATTTATGAATACATCATGCTGGAAATACACACATAAACACATATATCTATATGTACAATTTATTTATTGAACTTAAAATCTTTTAAAAATATATCCCTACAGCAGGGGTGTCAAACTGGTGGCCTGCGGGCCAGATGCGTCACATGCAGGCCACGCCCACTCCAGCTCCACAAAGGCAAAAAACTTGCAATATATCACGATATATCATGTGACGTGATCAAGTTTGACACCCGTGCCCTACAGTCTATATGGTCACTTATAATCCAGTTGTGTAATTTAAATACAGTACGATAGTTAAGCAAATCCTGGTCCGTAACGAATACAACTTTACAACTTTGCAACCTGAAAAATTGCATTCATATATTTATAAAACAAATATATAAGCCTCCCAGTGGCTCTGAGTAATAATAATAATAGTAGTAGTAGTAATAGTAGTAATAATAGTAATAATAATAATAATAAAGTTGGAAGGGACCTTGGAGGTCATCTAGTCCAACCCTCTGCTCAGGCAGGAAACCCTATACCATTTCAGACAAATGGCTGTTAAGTCTTTTCTTAAAGACTTCCAGTGTTGGAGCAAGTTAAAAATATAAATAATGTACAAGTTAAAAATATAAATAAAATCCAAAAGCTAAAATAAGGAGATAATCTGAAGACTCTCAGCATGTTAACAGAATTTCCACTGAAAGCACATAATTCCCTAATCCTTAGAAACAGCTAAGACCTATTTTATGAATGACATGGTTGGGTCAACCTGAACCTCTAGCATGAATAAACAAGATGATACCTCCTGCCTACCAGCCATTTGGAAACCTGCCCTTATTGACAAACGAGTCCCTAACACAAAGAATGACACCAGACCCACACTCACGAAAACCACACAGGATGTCACCACCACACATCCACGCAAAAAGCAAAACCAAACCCACACTGATGATGAGGCATGACCACAAACCAGAAGCCAGACCACAACTGCATCATTAGCCACTTTAAACCCCTCGAATCCATACATGAAGCAAACTGACACCCACCATGAAGATGAGGCACAACCACGAACGCGAAGCCAAACAACAGCAATGTAGCTCACCATCTCACATCCCCCTGCAACTCAGACTAACCTGAGCACAACAAAGCCCCCACCCAAACAGAACACTACCCCATCCAATCAGAGCACAGCCAACCCCCCCATCCAATCAGCACAGCTAAGCCCCTAACCAATCAGAACACATCTCCACCCAATCAGAACACAGCCAAGCTCCCACCCAATCAGTTCATACCCCCACTGGCAGTTAAAAGGAAGAAACAGCTACGACCACACATTGTTCCTAGAAGCACGAAGCTGAAAACACCAGCTTGAAGATGACGAATGGGACTTCATCGAAATGTCGCCAAGACACTTCCAATTTTATGTGGGAAAAAAACCGAATAACCAAAGACTATATATATATATATATATATATATATATATATATATATATATATATATGTCTTTGGTTATTAAACTTTTTTAATAACGTGGTGTTCACGTTTTTATTGGTTTTATATATATATATATAAATATAAATATATATAAAACCAATAAAAATGTGAACACCAGGAATATAATAAACTAAAAAAGTTTAATACCATCATCGATCACAAAGCTTTCGTCAGATACTTCTGACATCGTCAGGGTTAATGCTGGTCTTTGGGAGAGTGCTTTTATAGGTGAGTCGTCATTTGCACATGGCTCCTAGATCTTGTCATAGGTCCTAATTGATTTGACTGCGTTCTAATTGTGGCTTCCATACTGATGACTCCTCTTTTCTTGCTTCTACTGCTTGTGGGTGTGTCATTATTTCCTTCTACCTCCCACGATCCTGGATTAGGAAGGTTCCTTTCCACCTTCCTCCTTCCTCTGCTCCTTACTTACTCCCCAATTGCCATCTTACATACATACATACATACATACATACATACTCCCTACCCCATTCTATTCTGGGCAAATATATCTTCCAAGGCCAGACCCATTTTCCATTTTGACTAACAGGAGTGACTGAAAATGCAGTTCAGGTCCAGAAAGCACACAATTGGAATACCATATAAATCTGCAAAGAAGTTCTCCAGCCCCACCCTAGCTGCCATCTGTTTTTGAGATCAACCTGGGAGTCCAGAAAGGTCCCAAATTATGCGCGAGTTTTGTCCAGGCGAATGTTCCTCATTCAGAATTAAAGATGGAAAAGCCATGATACTGGAGGAACCAGAAACACACAGCTAATGAATAATTATACAAAATAATAAGTCAAGGGAAATACTCTCATCAAGAGTTGAATTGAAGTTTGTTCCTCCCTATCTAGAATCTATTCGCCTTCGGGCCTTGGGACAAAACTTCAGTAGCATCATTTGCTTGGTCTAGGGTTGAGATATAGATATACAGCTGTATTATCATCTGCTTATTTATGATATCTGACAATCTGAGTCCCATTGTCTTTAGCACTGGCTTATTTGCTCAAATAAACATTTATCTTATTGTTAAAATTTGTGAACAGATTATATATATGAACAACACAGCACTTATATGATATTAGATTTTTAAATATAATGCTTATAGAACTTATATGTATTTCATATGGCATACCTTTCCTAGAGATATTTAAAGAGAATCACAAGCATCTTGAAATAAATAACTTATCTAACTGATCAAATATTTATAGTGCTTCTCTACAATTGGGATTCTAACAGTATTTTGCGACATATTGGCAAGCACATCAGAGTGATGAATCCAGATGTGAATATACAACATTTTAATACATTAATATAGTCCATGGATGATTTTGTAAATTAGAAATTTCATTTCCTGTTTATGTTTGACTTATGTTAGCTGAATTAAATCCATTTCCATACATAGATTTATACTGACATTTAGCAGAAGTTACATTATAACATACTATACATTCTTGATGTATTTATCATTCACTAGTAATTATTGCATGATTGGACATACACTTTCCAGTAATACTTCTCTATAGATTTGTTTTCTGGGAAATAACTAGCAGGTATTTAGAATATACGTTCCCCCAAAGCCTTTAAATTACAGGTTATTTATTGTGTTAAATATTCTTATCATTAATTCTTTGACATACTGTTCTAATTGTGTACTTTTGGGTTGGATTGAGGCAATTTCCGAAAACATGATTTTGGAAAGTACTGTATGTATGCATGTAGGTGTAGATGCCTAAATATATGTAGCCTAGTTTTTTTATTCCATTGCTGCAATATGGAACTATTTTGGCTGTTATATTCCTTATTTGCAGCACTGTATAATATGCAGCAAAAGCAGATATAAATTTGGCATAGAGTTTTATTGGGTCACATGATGTCATTACTTGCTTCAAGAAGAAAGAAGCAGTATGGTGCATAAAATAAGCCAATCAGGTGTGGGCTGTTTAAGCTCAGCCTTGGATGAGTTCATTTTTAATGGGTCTGAAATTCTGTAAAGTGACAGGTAAAATCAGTTGGCTCATAGATCATTGATGGAGCTGCAGGAAGATAGATCAGATGCATCTCTCTCTCTCTCTCTCTCTCTCTCTCTCTCTCTCTCTCTCTCTCTCTCTCTCTCTCTGTGTGTGTGTGGGGGGGGAGAGAGAGAGAGAGAGAGAGAGAGAGAGAAGCTAAAAACTAAACTAATGGAAGCTATGCCATAGTTTTCAAATGAACATGGAAATAAAGTCATTTATATTTCTGTTGTGCATATACAAAATAATATACAAGAAGATACAAATAAACAAAGCTCTCTCATACCGTTAGATTCACAATTGTATGAGGGTTGCTAGCACCTCCTGAAACTCATGTAATACAATCTAAAATTTTGCTTTCTCATGCATTTGTGCAGATTAATGGCTAATTATATTATAGTGGTAGTTACAGGATCTGAAAATTAATCTAAAGTTCATCCAGAATGCTATCATCTTAAAACAAGTTTCATATAATTTACTTTTACTGCAAATCCATTGCATACAAACTGCTTAATATCGTGCCTGAAACTGCTGTCCAGTTTCCCAGTGAAAAAAGCCTTTTGTTTTACTGCCATATTCTCCAGTGCTTTCAATTTCTTTTGAACTTATTTGGGCAATGATTCCCTCTAATTTTATTTTAGGTTGGTGAAGGATGCCATTATTATTGTTGCTCTTCTGTTCTGCATTTCTCCACATTCTGCTACCAGTCTCAATTTACCAATCTCAGCTTGAAGAAGACCTCTTAAATAGAATTCCCATGAACTAGAAAGAAGAGAAAGCTCAGGAGAAACATGAAAGGGTTGTCATAGCATAATAGCACCTGAGAGCAGGAAAAAAAGCAATGGGTAGAAGCTCATCAAAGGGAGGTTCAACCTGGAAATAAGGAGGAATTTCCCTACAGTGAGAATGAACAGCTTGTCCCCCAGAATTGTGGGTGCTCCATCATTGGAGGTTTTCAAGAAAATATTGGACAATGATTTATCCCACATGGTATAAGGACTACTGCCTTGGGCAGGGGATGGACTAGAAAATTTCCAAGGCCCCTTCCAGCCTATGATTCTATGATTCTATCTTGTATATATTATCTTGTAAATAAGGTAAGTGGAAAACCAAGTATACCTTGTCTATGAAAATAGTAATTAGCTATTTTTCTCTTTTAATTGATTGATTGATTGATTGAATGAATGAATAACAAATTAATTCCCATAAACAATACTGAAATTACTCACCATAACTCTACTAATTTCAAAATATTCGTAGTAGTGAGTAGGAATTCAGAAAAAAAAAATTTAGGTTTCCCTCATCTGTTCCTGAATAATTTTAAACTGGATGAATTCCAATTTAATTTTTTTCAAGAAGTTTTCCTTTCCAAACTTTCCAGTGGAACGGCAGGTATTGAGGTCCCAGCCTGCAAGCATGAACAGCTTTGCACAATGAGTGAGAAATGTAAGAATCACTTTGCATTCATTATGGAAGGGTAGCATATAACTATATGATACCAAATTGAATATGGTCTGACCTTGTTTTATTCACTTTCTTAAGATTCATGTTCATTAGGTTTCTCACAAGAAATCAGTTCTTACAAAGCATCATTTTAAATAAGTCTCTGAATTCTGAAATCTATGTCAGTATAGATATCATTTGCCTAGAATTTCTACAATGAAATTGTAGAATTTTACTAAGCTCAGTATCAAACAGTATATGCTGAATAATAATTTTCCTAATCGTCTACTTAAATTCAATGGAAGCTTTTCATCAGTGGCTCTAGAATACTTTTGAAGACTAAGTATAGTTATTTCATAATTGATTATATTTTTTCCTCAATTATATACATGTTTAAACCTATCAATTGTATCTAAACTAATGTTCTAGAGTAGACTATGGACAATAAAATGTGTAGTCCTTGTGCTCTCTGAGCTTGGTTGCTTGCTGCAGATGTTTCATTACCTAACCAGGTAATATCATCAGTGCTACTGAGTGTGGGGTTTTCTCCCTTTCATATACTGTATAGTTTCATATACTGTAACTTGCCCTGGCAGGATTGAAAGACAAGGATATTGAAAAACAACCTACACTAACCAAATTTTCTATTACAAAAGTGGCAACCCAAACTCCCACAAGAAGAGCTATATAAGAACATTATTCAGACAAGTACAAATATTTGGCATTATTGCTATTATTAAACTAGAGTTAAAACAGAGTTAAGATGAGTTTAAATCAACCTGCTGAAATAAAATTGAGTTTTATTATTTGACTGCCTTACCAGTTATCAGATTTTTCCTGCCAGTGTCTGCGTTTCAGTTGGGATTTTTAATACTGCTTCTTTGCAGTAGGCACAGAATGACATTAACATCATTTAAGAATTCCATTTTTCTATTTGTAAGGGCTTCCAATTATTGCAGATAACTTCTCATTGAAAGTTCTATGACAACCCACAACTGGAAAATGTGATCAAGAATCTGGTGAAATATGTCACTGCCACTTTTTCAGTGGCTTAACAAAGAAAACAGAAGAGATACATTGTTTATTGAAATGCAAGATGAGAAGAATAAAACCAAAAGACTGGAGTTTAAAACTAATTACAGGGCAAAAGGGATATTAAAGAATGTATTTATCTTGCTAATATTCTAATTTTCTTTAATTAAATTAAACCTTTTGATTTACTTAGCCATAGGATTGCGCTTGTGACTTTCATTACACATATAATGAATATTAAACAAGCTGCTAAATACCAAGATGGTTTATCTCAAAAAGATAAGGAACATAAATGAATTTTCAAATGCATAAAACAAATAGTATTATAAATATTTGGAAGTTTCCCATTGAAACATACCTATCAAAATATTATTCACATATTCATCCTGATTCAATTTTACTTCTGTATACTAGACAAGAGTTTCAGAGCAGCTTTCTGTTACATTATATAGTTGAGCAAAATGTGGATATGGCTGTAGTTACTACTGAAACTAATATAATATGAATGAATAATATCTGAATCTAAATGCACGTTCACATTTAGATATCATTTATGCACTACTGTACTTCCAATATATTGTAGGTGCAATCATTTATTGCTACTAGTGCCAAGCAAAACATTTGAAGGAGTGTTTTGCAAACATGTTAGCATGGGGAGAGCACCTGTCCTTGAAGGATTAAAGCAGATATATAGAGAAGACTCATCTCTTGCTTTGAAGGTTCTCCTCAACTATTTATATATCTATGAACGCAGAGGTATTTTACTGATGCTTCATGTAGAAGTGTTGTGTGTTTGTAGGCACATATAATTACTGGAAACAGCCTTCATAATAAATAAATAAGTTTCCAAAGAATGGAGAAAGTACTTTAATACTATTATTTTACATTAAAAAAATACTTGCAAAAGCTCCGTTAGACAACTGTATCAACTGACAGCTATGTATTTATAAAATTGTGTGTTATTAATCTCCACTTAAAGGATATATCAAACTTTGGCAATAGCTTGCAAGGCATTTTGTCCATAATTCAGGCTACCACATCCTTTTATTAGAAATTACCCTGCTACTTTGCTCCACCAGTTTTCTGTTCCAAGAAAGCAATAGCTTTTTGTTCTCTGGCTTACTCTGTGTATGTTTGTGTGTGTGTGTGCATGTATGCATAAATGCATGCACATATACACATACGTACATATACTTAATGTGTATATGGATACAGACATAAGCATATGTGAATATATAGAAAATTAATGGACCAAAATATATATGTATGAAAGCATGACCAACATTAAAATAAAGAAAAAAAATCTTACTGCTCTGTGGTCTCTAATGTATAAAAGTCCTGTAGTCCTGTAATAACACAGACATTATAATACTAGTCTATCATATAGAATTTTGCTGATTTGAAAATTCATAGAATTTTTTTAATTATTATTTTTATTTCTTTGAGTTATGTACTTTTCCTTTTTTTAAAAAAAAAAGTCCATTGGTATACTATTTAATCATTTTAATGTACTATGAAATTATGTTACTTTAAAACTAAAACTAGAACAGGAAAATGTATTTGGTAAATTTTTTCACAGTGAGTTAAGGATGCTCACACAATGACTTGTCCATTCTTGCCATCCAAAAATTGCAAGGCCTATATTGGCAATGGGGCAATTTGGTAAAGCACAAGTACAAATACAGCAAATAGAGATATTGGACTAGTATTGATTTAATAGGGATACAACTTTCTTCCTTGGTTGTTTTCCGCATTGTTATCATAGCCTGAATCTAAGCGTCTATGGCAGGGGTGTCAAACTGCTGGCCCACAGGCCGGATGCACTATAGCAAAACCGCACCCATCGCATTGCTGGCAATGGCAAAAAAGTCACGATACGTCACGACGCATCACATGACGTTGTGAGTTTGACTCCCCTGGTCTATGGGATCCTGTAATGCAATTAATGTATTATAGACATAGGAATTAGAAAAACTGTTTCTTTTTTAAAAATAGCAATACTAGAAAAGAAAAGAATGGTATTTTCTTTTCTTGATTATTTTTGCACTGAAAATCAAACTTCATGAAATTTGGTATAGCTCTAGACTTAACGTGGACTTGAACTCTTCTAATTGGATTCAACTGACCTTTGAATAATCAAAGCATAAAGAGGTATATTTCTGAATCACTGAAACAGAGTTGGTGGGGTTGCTAATTAAGAACTTGGATTAGATTGAACTGATGATCTACAACAGGAAAGGTTCTTTCCATTATGAAAACTCAGCAGCATTCCATTCAGACTGACTTATACTTTATGAGTATTTTCTCATAAAAAGATCTTTGCCAGCTAGCTGATGGTTTATATCAGTGGTTCTCAACCTTTTTAATGCTGTGACCCCCAACCGGTCATAAGTCGAGTACTACTCAACCGGTTGTAAGTCGAGGACTACTCAACTGGTGCAGCACCGTTTGCAGAATGGGACTTTTGGCGGGCTCAGCAGGGCAGAGACAGCCTGGACAATTCCTATTGGCTTTTGAAAGCCAATAGAATTAGACTCTATTCAAGAGAGTCTATTCTATTGGCTTTCAAAAGCCAATAGAATAAAAGGGAGTAGCACAGCTAAGGAAAAGGGGGAAAGAAAATGGTGGACTGCGTTGTTTGGCGACCCCCGTGAAATGGTCGTTCGACCCCAAATGGGGTCCCTACCCACAGGTTGAGAACCACTGGTTTATATTCTTACCTTTTAATTATTTATTTTAAAATATCTATTAAATTTGCAGGTTTAAAAGCTTTCAGTATGCTATCAATCAATCCCTGTTTGGTTATGTAGGCCAGAGATATCTTATTAGGTTAATCCAAATTTAATTTCATACATTACATTATGTGCGTATTACAATAAACTATATATGTATTTGTTGATATACATAAATATATGTATTTGTTGATATAGTTTATTATTAATTGGTGTTAGTCACTGATCATTTTGCAATAATTGTGCAGTAATATGTGAGCTTTGCTTGTTATATGTTAAATAAATGATTGACAGCAGACCAAGTGTTAAATGGTTAATTCAAGAAAGTCAGAGAGTTGTTTAAGATCATCTACCTCTTTAATGCAGCTTTTTACCAGATTATCCTAGCAAAATATTGAAATAGAAGGAACCTGCTCTTTCATATTGAACACTCTTCAATTTTATTGTTAGCTTGTAACATATTGCTATGGTGATGCAGCAATAACTATTCTTGGAGTGAAAAAAAAGTTGCCTGATTTAATTATCTACAATCCATATTTATGGCTGTTTTCAGGGTCCTACAGTCACATGACTGATATTTATGATATTTTTTGCTGGACACCAGTATTGGGCCAGATATCAGCCCATTGCAGACTTAACAACTACGGCTGTGGCTTAATGGCTGCAGAGTTGCTTAATGACCACTGGAAAAAAAAAGTCATAAAATTGGGTTAGGCACCCACTGAACAACTGCCACAACATATAGCCACAATTCCAAACTCAGTTCCAGTTATAAGTGGAAGAGTACCTCTAATTAGTGGATAGGAATGTTTATTTATTTATTAAATTTATATGTCACCCATCTCTGTCAATTAACTCTGGATGGCTTACAACATCATAAAATCAAGTACAAAATGTTAAACGATTAAACCATTAAACTACTAAATGTTCATCATAAATGAGGAAAGCAGACAGATTATGGGATTAAATCAGGAAGTAGGAACATTCTATTGGGTTTTCCAACACTTGTTTCCAATTATCAGCACTGGCTTCTTCATCAAGCTGCTTTGGCTAATAGTACAGTCAAAAGCACTGTAATGAGCTCACCTTTTCTAGTGACAGCAAAATATTTTTTTGTGTGTACTAAAAGAAGAAAGGAGTAAGACATCATCTTTTATGAAGAGTTTCCAGATAATATTAGAATGTCATTAACAGTGAATATAGTTAATGTGTAACCAATTTAAGCTTGTAACGAAATTATTCAATCCTACCATGTAAACTGTGATATAAAGCCTAATTTTGGAAATCAAATTAGTTACAGAAATTTGATTGATCTTATTTAATTTTCATTTGGCTTGACTATCAAATTCAGCAAAGAACATTTTCACTTTGGAAATAATTAAATAAATTTAATTACTAAATAAATATATGTTCTTTTATTCAGCCTGTCATTCATTCCTGCTTAGGCATCTTTCAAGATAGTGGGTTACAGTATAATACAGTATATTTTATCTGGTTAAAATACATGTAATTTTAAATATTTGCAACTTTAATTATATAATTATACCAATAAAAGCCAGACACAACCTTTCTTTCTTTCTTTTTAAAAAAACATTATCTTAAAATACTCATATGTTCTTTGAAAGTGAATTCTATAGGAAGGATCCATAACAAAAAAGTTCTATTTTTAGTTCTAGATGAAATATAACAAACAAAATATAATGAGCAGAAAATCACCATCATCTTGATATGATGATTATGCATTAAATACATACCGGTAATAATTATTTAAATGTAAATACAGAATAAAAATAGACTCATAAAATATTAATACAAAACTGGTTCAGTTCTGCAACATATTAAATCTAGCAGTGTTTTTCAACCTTGGCATCTTGAAGATACGTGGATTTCAATTCTCAGAATTCCCTAGCTTGAATGTTGATCAAGATCTTCTAGATTTAAACTCCATCTTCTCATTTTTACAATAGAAAGTTATTTCAGAAATGGATAATGAAGCCTTCTTTTGAATCTACTCTTTAACATCAAAAATATACATTTATTTCCATCTTTATAGAATAATATAGCAAATCCAAACATCAATAGAGCTAGAATTGTTTACAAAATATCCAAGTCCATATTTTTGGAAAGTAATTCACCACATTCAATACTATAGTTTTCTCCAGAGTTACATTAACATATGCAGTACCTTGAAGCCAAGAAACAGCCATGGATGCATATGACAAATAATTTGAGTCAAACAGCTTTTAAATGTCTTGCAGTCCCAAGACAAGGAACATGATAAGTATGGAGTTAAATTATTTCTAAATATTCTTTGATGAGACTTTCATGAGAAATGACAGTAAAGGTTATCCTATAAGCATGGAACAATATTTCTGGTTGATTAATTTGATCTCAGAATCATAAGAAGTATATTCCACATTTCTTAAAATGTAGATTCAATGCTTTTTCAAAACTGAATATTCCAGTGCCTCACTCCATGTATTACTTATATTACCAATATTAATATTCATCATGTTTTTAATATATATGGTTTTATTTCCAATTCAGACTCTCTTAAAACATCCAAGTATTTTGAGTAGCTCTCAAACTGCTAAAATATTCAGGCCATATTATTTTATTAATGCACATTTTGATGGTAAATTCTCTCAAGCAGATGATTCTGGTAAGTTATATTCAAAACACACAGCTCTCAAAATAATTAAAAAATAACCTTTATAATCAGTTGATTGAAGATATTAATCCCTTGCTCAGCCCAGGACTTCTAATAAGGGTTCCCTGCTCTTTTCAAATTGGGGTTATTCTATAATACCAATTTTTATATGATTCAGGATCAAAAATCTTCTTATTAATGTCCAAATATGTCTTATGGCTTAAAAGGGCAGCAAAAACAGCTCTCATTTTCTATAAGTTTATCCTTATAGATAAGATTTGCCAAGTTTCAAAGGAATCATACATTGGTTGTGTATAATATATATTCAAACAGGATGATATTCAAAGAAATTCTCATTCCATGGAAATATGGTCCTTAAAATAAAAGTCTAGTGACAAAACATCTGACTGATCTTATTAATGGAGAAATATGTTAAAATCTCTGAAGATCATTTTAAATCATGGCAGTTTATACATCTACCCATAACTGAGAGCATTTCATGGATGTTCTCACAAAATGGTTTTGGGGAAGGATGTTCTCATTCACAAAATAATTGCCACAATATGTGGGAAAATTACAAAATGGTTGCTTCTAGAAGCAAGACAGAGAAAAGTAATTTGTTTCTCTTTTAGCTAGAAGTCAAATGGAATTTGAATCCAAACATAAGGCCATTTTGGTGAACATAATAGTTTGTTGCTCCAGCATCTATTTAACATAAAAATAGATATATGGATAAGTTACCAAATGAAATGCTTTTGGTTATTCAGGTATTTGGATCTGATATACATTTGCAAGCATCATTATGGAATTTAAAATATTCACAGCCTACCTATTATTTTTTTCAAATTCCTTTTATTTCCAGTTCTATAGCATAACCTTTTAAGATATTCAGTAGTACAGTCAATAGCAGTAGTACTTAGATTTATATGCCGCTTCACAGTTCTTTACAGTCCTCTCTAAGCAATTTACAGAGTCAGCATATTGCCCCCTACAATCTGGATCCTCATTTGACCTTGGAAGGATGGAAATCTGAATCAATCTTGAGCTGGTGAGACTCGTACTGAACTGCTAGCAGTTGGCAGTCAGAAGAATTAGCCTGCAGTACTGCATTCGAACCACTGCACTGCCACAGCTGTTATAAACACTGGTTACTGATATTTGGGTTTCTCTATAGTCTTGTTAGAATTACTTCAAAATTTTGTAATGGACTGGATATTGGGCTTGGCAAATTGGGTTGCAGAGGGAAATCCCTATTCAGAAGGGATTCTTCTGTGAAATTCAGAAGAATCATAGACTGGTCAATAGCATTCAGATTCAATGGGATGCTCAGAATTCAAGAAGATAATATTTGTTTTGCTTCTTGGTCAAAAGGCAGAATAAAATATAAGTAATAATAGTAATATATGTTTCTATAAGTACCATTGTCCTGGCATTAGATTCAGTAAGGATTCTTTAAATAATCATGTCAACATGTGAAATAAGTAGAAATAAGAATTAGACACTACCTTACTTTAGCAAACAAAATATAAAATAATTAGAATATTTCCTTTTTAACTTAAGGGTCTCTCTCATACAGTATTATTTATCTGAAGAATGGCAAGTTGGGAAAGATGGCTGCCTACACCTGCAGTATAGTTAATTAGACTCTGCTTGCTTGTTTATTTTTAGCATTTTCTATTTTTTTTTTTTTAAAAAAAAAACCTATCGTGGCAGATTCACACAGTTTCCATAGTATAAGATACTGCTATAATTTATTGTTTCTTTGTTCAGGTCTAAAACATGAATTCCAACAAGATGAATTCATAGATTATTGGAAGGGGATAAAAGGTTTTTTATCTTACATAAAATCCTGGGTCCTATACATGGGAGTCTACCTGACACTTGCTTAAGTATTCTTTATTTTTATAATTAGATTATTTTATACCATTATCATATACAGAAGGCAACTTCATTTTGTAATACTCAGTAGGGGTGTAGTGTATAAAATATTTGATCTCTGTGAATTCAAGTGACGGTTAAACTGTTCAACACCAATATTGCAAGACAAAACCACTGTATTAAAAAAAGAGTTTTTGACTGCAAAAGAGCAAGAGAAAAAGGAACAGCTTTAAAACTTGCCAGCATTAGGGCCTGAGTAAGAAAGTAAGGCATTCTAGAAAATAGATACCAAGTCAGAGAAGTTTTACCTGCATGACTGTGTACAATCTATAGCATGGAAAGCAGAATATCCCCTCAAAATTGTAGGTATCAACTTGGGTTTGTTTTCCACAGAAGTCTGGGTTCTCCAAGAATTTCACAGGTTTTCATGAAAGGCTGAAGGTGAAAAAAAAAAAATCAAACCCAGGCAGGAGTATTTTCAATTTGCAATTTTCTTATGATACAGTGAAAAAAAAAAAAAGGGGGGGGGGCTTGCTGCTGACATTCAGAAGCCCAGTCTTCCAAGAGTTATTTATGCTCCATTTACCCATCCCTTTGCTTCTTGATTACAGTGTTGTTGTTTTTTTCTAGTAGTTTTCACACCCTGAAAACATATAAAACCCTTGGTATAGGAAGCTGTTATAATTGGAAAATAAGTCAGGAACAGGATGACCATTGTAAAAGGCATATGCTCTGCATCTACAGTAATTCCTGTAGTTTTCTTGACCAGACTTTCAAAAGTAGCTTCTTCCTAAGTCTGAAATAAGGTGATTCGCCCAAGGCTACCTAGCCTTTAGGCCTAAGGTGGGATCAGAATCCTGATTTCTAGCTTATATCAAGTAAATGAACAATATGATCCCTATCTCTAAGAGGGAAATTAAAATTGATTGCCCACCTGAAAATTATTTTAAAAATCTATACATGTACATAATTGAATTTTTCAATGACAAAGAAAGCTTTTATATACTACCCTAAAAAAAGCTATATTCATGATAATAATCATGGAAAGACACATAGAAAGATCCATCTTTCTAAAAGAGGATTTCAACTTGAAGAGAACTAAGAATGTTTGTTATTAATTTTTTTAAAATAGGAGCATCGTTTTTAAAGAAATTGTTTTAGAAATAAACTTTTCTTTTGTAGCCAAATATGTGATGATATTATAATACAGTATTATCAAGCTCTGAAGGATTGGGTTAGAATGAAAACAAACAAACAATAGAAATGAAAGTGGTGTAGAATGAAACTGAAAAGATAGAATGGGAAATGGTCATATATTGGTATGAGAAATGTTAATGAGAAATAAGAAAATAGAGCTGCATATTAAAGCATTTGTAAAATACAGCATGATGCCCAGAGGACAGAGAAAGAGAGATCAGTACAATTCTCTGATACTTAGGTTCTAAGAGGCTAATGGATTCTGTAACCTATAAAAATGAATAATTATTTGGTGATGCTGAAAATATCTAGAGCTATAAAATGTTAGAGTATACATATTCCCAAAGAAATGAGATATCAAGACTTGACAAATTTGTCAATAGCAACTTTTTAGTAGCATTCACAAGGTTAATTTCAGTTTCTGCTAGATTATTTTTAGATAATCCTTTGTTTCCTTTTAAACTATGTTTGGTTTTATCATAAGTAAAATACAAACATGAAAACAAACAAAATGATATATATATATATTGAAGGTCTTGGTGTATTCGGGTCTTTTCTCGTGTAAGTGTCAAGCCCCTAAAGGCTTGCCATACGAACAGGGACGGGGGAGCACGGATAACGACCTACCAACCCGGGAAACAGCTGAGCATTGCCCCGCCACGCCCCATGACTGCACCAGCCGAACGTCAACTGAGCAGACATCTCCGCGGGCTGCGCCACAGACGCCAGCGAAGCCTAAGGGAAGCCAGTCACCGACGGGGTCGGAGGACCATGAATGCCAGCTGCGCTTTACGGAAGGGAGGGCGATGGACGGGCCATCTGGGGCCGAAAGGACTGCACTCCGGCGGCCGGACCCAGCAAAGGGGGGTGGGGGGTTATCCTTTCGCAACCGGGACAGTAGGCAGGGTAAGATTGGCGGCGGGCAACTGACGCGCAGTTCGGGCGCACGGACAACGGGGGGTGGGGGGGAGTTCCGTCGGGGAAAGGGAAAGCACAGGGAAAGGGTGGAGCATTATTTCATTTGAATGCGGATGGTGGTTTGGAACCGGGGGCGGACCCAAAGGGTGGAGCACGCCAATATATGGCGGTGGGAGGTAACTAACACCAGTGCTGACTTTGTCTCACCTGCATAATAAAGTGCTTGTTGGGTGTCAGTGTGTGCCGGTCTTCTTTGCCTTCGCGCTACGGACGACATCGGATATTCTGACAAAAAGTCAGCACTCCACACTCTTCTAACGTTTCCCCAGCCTCCTGCTCCCACGTGCAGGCTCAGGTATGGCAGAGGGAACGCAGGGCCCCGCCCTGGCCGAGGGAGAGGTGGCGACCGACGGGGCTGCGGACGCGGTCCCGGCGGCGGAGGCGGCGCCAGCCCAGCCAGCGGTGCGGCCCAAACTGCTACTGTCTGCGGTCCCAGGACTCGACGTGGGGGAGGTAGGGGCCGCTAAGCCACAGGAGGAGTGGTGGCAAAGCCCGGCAGTAACGGGATTGCAAACCGAACAGTTAATAACGCCGAAGCCGAAGCCCAGTCTTTCGGGGTGGAGGGAGAGACGCGCCACCATGGAGGATGATGAAGACTGGAGCTACTCTACGGCCCCGGGCCAAGAGACCATGGATATATTGCGCCATCGGTTTGGCGAAGCAAGCTACAGGGGCGCCGCCGATGTGTGGCGATCGGAAGGGGATGCTGCGGGCCGCACCCCTTCATCTAGGTTCCGCCTGAGTAGTCCGCGGCTGCGGCTGCCTACTCCCACGGGTGGGTTGGGAACTCTGGGTCTCCCTTCAAGCAGGCTACCGGGCCAGGCGCACTCAGCTCAGCCGGACGGGCCCCGGGACGGGGCAAAAGGTTCAGCGAGGCCAGGGGGTGTGGAGCAGCAGGGCTTCACGGCCGGGTATCCGAACCTCGGGCCAGGCCAACCCCAGGGGCCGTGGGGGCCAGGCTATCCATGGGGGGTTCCTCCTATCCCGGTCACCTTTGATGGGAACCCCGACCACCTGGCAATGTTCTTAGGCCAGGCCATAAGTCATCTGGACCAGTTTGCACAGCTGTATGTATCCCAGTGGGCTATGGTCGGCGCCATTACCGCCGCCTTACGCGGGGAGGCGGCTGCATGGGCAGCCGACCTGTACAGCGACCATGCCCGAGAGTTGGGGAATGCGGGGCTGTTCTTGGACGCGCTGCATGGGAGGTTTGAGGATCCCACCCGGGCGCAGAGGGCCGAGGCAGACCTGCTGGCGCTTCACCAGGGGAACCGCCCGGTCGTCGAATACGTACGAGAGTTCCGGAAGTTAGCCGGCCGATTGCAGTCTTCATGGCCGGAGCGGATGTTGGTACACCAATTCAGAGCAGGCCTAGACTATGACCAACGGCAAGCCTGCGTGTACCGGGGTGTGGCCAACAGATTGAGAGACTGGTTTAGGGTGGTGGTCGAACTCGAGGCAGGCCTTAAGGCTGTATATCGAGGGATTGGGGACGTCCCGCGGCCGCGGCGTCTCGGAGAGAAGCCTCGTGAGGGAAGCCAGGACCAACAGCGGATAACGCCAAAACCACCCGGAGCGTCAAAAGAAGGCGGCTTCCGATGTTTCCGCTGCGACCAACCGGGCCATCGAGCAGCCGACTGCCCAGCACCCAGCCCCCGTAAGGGCGCAACAATTGGTAGAGCCACGCCCGTAAAGAAGACGACGGAAAGTTCGAGGGCGACTATTCAACAGCCAACCCCAGGGGCGAACAAGGGGTCTCCGGTCATGGCGGAGTCTACGGTTATGGCACGGTACCAGCTGGGAGACGAGGAGGACAACCCTGACGACGTATTGGCCGATCCAATGGTGAGTGACCCTATTAATCCATTTATCCTCCCTATAGTTCTCACGAGTCCGGTAACAGGGGTGCAGAAGGAGTGTCAAGCCTTGATCGATACGGGGTGCACGCGGTGTCTGATGAGTAGGAAGGTAGCGGTGGATAGTGGGTTCCGGATACATCCATTACCGCAACCAATACGGTTCGAACAGGTGGATGGGTCCCTGTTGGGAGGAGTCCCAGCAACCCACGTGACGGAACGGGTACGCATGGACCTAGGAGATCATTGGGAGGTCTTGCGATTCATTGTGGTGCCCACTTTGACGGAGACTGTCATATTAGGGTTGTCCTGGCTGGACAAATGGACCCCAACCATCTGGTGGGAGGGAGGGTACCGTAAGGTGCGTCTGGGGAGGGGCCCAATGCCAGAGACTGGCAGTAATGGAGGCCAGTTTCCTGAGGTTCCGGAGGTGACGGCGCAACTCCAGGAGGGGGAGGGGGAAGTAACATACCCTGAGGAATACAGGGATTTAGCAATGGTCTTCAGCGAGGAGGAGTGTAATCACCTGCCCCCTCACCGGTCAACGGATTGCGCCATAGAGTTATTGCCGGGGGTTAAACTCCCGAAACCAAGGATGTACGCTATGACATCACCAGAGGTGCAGGAACTCCGTAGATATATTGACCAGAATTTGGCGCGGGGGTTCATCCAGCCTGCTAGGTCACGAATAGCGGCCCCCGTACTGTTCAAGGAAAAAAAGGATGGGTCGTTGCGCTTATGTGTTGATTTCCGAGGGTTAAATGCAGTATGTGTTGAGCATGTATACCCCCTCCCCCTAATGAAGGATTTGTTAGCGCACCTGGGAACGGGACGTATATTTACCAAATTGGACTTACGGGAGGCTTACTATAGAGTACGAATCAAGGCTGGCGACGAGTGGAAAACGGCATTTAACTGTCCGTTGGGTAGCTTCCAGTTTCGCGTCATGCCGTTCGGGTTACGGGGGGCCCCGGCGGTGTTCATGCAGTTGATCAATCAGGTATTGCATGAACACCTATACCGCGGGGTACTCGTGTACCTAGATGATATTCTAATATACACCGCAACAAGGGAGGAGCATGTCAGTCTGGTGAGGCAGGTGCTACGGAAGTTATTGGAGGCACAACTTTATGTAAAGTTGTCTAAGTGCGAGTTCCACCGGGAGCGATTAGATTACCTGGGCTACCGTATATCGGGGAGCGGGGTAGAAATGGACCCGAGCAAGGTGCAAGCAGTACAGGAATGGCAAGCGCCCCAGACGAGACGCCAACTGCAAAGTTTTCTCGGATTCGCGAATTTTTATCGCCAGTTCATTCCGTTATTTGCCACCGTGGTGCATCCCCTCACGGAACTGCTACGGACAAGACACCTGGCGACGAGACCTCGCCCGAGCCAACGAATAGAGTGGACTATGAGTTGCCAAAAGGCATTTGAGACGCTGAAAACGTTATTTGCCAAAGAGCCCGTATTGCGCCACCCAGACCAGAGTGCTCCATTCGTAGTACAGGTGGACGCAAGTGATGTGGCAGTGGGGGCAGTGCTGTTGCAGAAGAACAGTGGGGGAGCATTGCAGCCATGTGCCTATACCTCGCGGAAGTTCACGACGGCCGAGCGTAGCTGGACCGTCTGGGAGAAGGAGGCCTTCGCGATCCGCTGGGCTCTAGCGACATGGAGGCATTTGTTAGAAGGGGCCAAGCAGCCGTTTGAGGTGTGGACAGACCACAAGAATTTAGAGGCGCTACAGACCCCGAGGCGCTTAGCCCCCAAACATGTCCGGTGGGCCCAATATTTCAACCGGTTTCGGTTCACACTGAGGTATGTGCCGGGAGGAAAAAACTTTCTGGCCGACGCATTGTCGCGGATGCCGCAGTACCATAGCAAGCGGGAGGAGGTCATACAAGCACTAGTGCCGCCTCCGCGGCATGATACCGCTAAGACTGTAAGTCACAGGTCTCAGGTAAGTGACCTAGCGGCTATTAGAGCTGCCCTGCCGACGGATACATGGGCGAATAAGCATTCAGGGTGCTTGACAACTCGGGACGGTGTGGCATGGAAAGGCGGTAAGATATATGTGCCCGAGAAGCTACGCTTAGCCGTACTCCAACAATGCCATGACGCAAAACAAGCGGGCCATTTTGGGTTTATAAAGACCCTACATCTATTACGACGACAATTCTGGTGGCCCAAACTGAAGGTAGATGTGGAACGGTATGTCAGAGGATGCCACGTATGCGCCAGTGCCAAACCCCGAGTAGGGAAACCCATAGGGTTGTTACAACCAGTGGCTGATCCATCCCGGCCGTGGGAAGAGATCGCCATGGATTTTATTGTAGACCTGCCTGGCAACCGGGGCTACAACGTGATATGGACCGTGATAGATCTCTTCTCCAAACAGGCGCATTTTATCCCATGCAAGGGCCTGCCATCAGCGCGGCGGTTGTCACGGTTGTTTATTCAACACGTTTACCGACTCCATGGCATACCCAGAAGAATTGTGTCGGATAGAGGGGTGCAATTCACCGCGAGATTCTGGAGGGAGTTCGTTCGTACGCTAGGGTCCTCACAGGCGTTGAGTTCAGCGTATCATCCGAGCACCAACGGGGCGGCAGAAAGGGCAAATGCCATGGTGGAAAGATACCTCCGGAGTTATGTGTCATTTCAGCAAACGGACTGGGTGGACCTCTTGCCGTTTGCTGAAGTGGCGTATAATAACACTGTCCACAACAGTACGGGATATACCCCGTTTAAGATAGTATATGGGATGGAGTTTAACCCCATTCCCAACCTGTCACCAGAGGTAGCTAGCGGCCAGACCCCTCAAACATGGTACGCCCAGATCACAGGGTTGTGGGACCGGGTGAAGGAAGCACGGAGAAAGGCCGAGGCCGCTGCCAAACTCCAAGCCGACAAAAGACGAGCAGAGCACAAACCGTTCCAGGTGGGAGACTGGGTATATTTAGCCACCAAGTATTTACGCTTGCAGGTGCCATGCAAAAAACTGGGGCCGAAATATGTGGGTCCCTTCCAGATCCTCAAAGTAGTCAACCCGGTGACGGTTCAATTACGGCTACCCGCCTCTCTAGGCAAAGTTCATCCCGTGTTCCATAGTAGCCTGCTCAAACCTGCACATAAAAGTCCCTACGCTGACGGAGCACCCGGGCCGGTCTCGGGGTCCCATTATGAAGTGCAGGAAGTCTTAGACTCACGTAGGCGCTATGGTAAGACCCAATACCTCCTTCGATGGAAAGGATACCCGTTGTCGGACGCAACCTGGGTGGGAGAGGAGGATATAAACGCACCTAACCTAATCCGAACGTTTCACCGTAAATGCCCGGGGAAGCCAGGGCGAGACAGATGTAACATGGTACATTCAACCCCTTCCCTTTCTTTTCCAGGGGGACACGTGGTAAAGGGGGCCGCATGTCAAGCCCCTAAAGGCTTGCCATACGAACGGGGACGGGGGAGCACGGATAACGACCTACCAACCCGGGAAACAGCTGAGCATTGCCCCGCCACGCCCCATGACTGCACCAGCCGAACGTCAACTGAGCAGACATCTCCGCGGGCTGCGCCACAGACGCCAGCGAAGCCTAAGGGAAGCCAGTCACCGACGGGGTCGGAGGACCATGAATGCCAGCTGCGCTTTACGGAAGGGAGGGCGATGGACGGGCCATCTGGGGCCGAAAGGACTGCACTCCGGCGGCCGGACCCAGCAAAGGGGGGTGGGGGGTTATCCTTTCGCAACCGGGACAGTAGGCAGGGTAAGATTGGCGGCGGGCAACTGACGCGCAGTTCGGGCGCACGGACAACGGGGGGTGGGGGCGGAGTTCCGTCGGGGAAAGGGAAAGCACAGGGAAAGGGTGGAGCATTTATTCATTTGAAGCGGATGGTGGTTTGGAACCGGGGGCGGACCCAAAGGGTGGAGCACGCCAATATATGGCGGTGGGAGGTAACTAACACCAGTGCTGACTTTGTCTCACCTGCATAATAAAGTGCTTGTTGGGTGTCAGTGTGTGCCGGTCTTCTTTGCCTTCGCGCTACGGACGACATCGGATAGTCTGACAGTAAGATTGAGAGCATCCTGGCGATGTTTTGACGAGGTCCCACTCATCATCTTCAGGCTGGGGTCTTCGGCTTCATGCTTGTGTGAGCAAAGTGCGATCGGAGCTGCCGTCTCTCTCTATATATTGGTGTGTGTGTGTGTGTGGAGTGCTGGCTTAGTTGCTGTAGGTGGATTGGTTGGCTGTGTAGGAGGTATTTTTTGTGGATTGTTTGGCTGTTTCATAACATCCTGAGTAGTTGAAGTGCTGGCTGTGTGCCCATTAGTCTTTTGTGTTGTAACGACCTGGGTAATGGTTGTGTGATGACATCCTGAGATCTAGTGTAGTGATATCCTTAGTTCTGTGTTGCACCATCCTGGGTGGTTGGCTGTGTTGTAACTTCCTATGATGTTACATATAAATATAAATGGAAGGTTTTTCTTTTTTTTCAGTGCCCAGCCAGGGTGGATCCTACATATTAAATATATATGAAGAAAGAAGAAAAAGCAGTCAACAGGTTAAGCTAAACATTATACTAATGTTCAAATCTCTCTGTTAATCATCTGTTGTTGTATTTAACACATAGAAAGTCCACAAACCATGCCCAGTTGCAAAAAAATACTGGACTACAATAAGAAAATGGATTGAAGAAACAATAGACTAACCTGTAGACTGGAAACCAGAGATCTTTTTGTTGGGTATTTTAAACAGGAAATATAGTAAAGAAATATGGTACTTAATTTTACATATAATAACGACGGCAAGAATAGCATATGCACAGTGCTGGAAAAGTGAGAATATACCATAAGAGGAAGAAGTGATAAGAAAAATCCTGGACTGTGCTGAGGTGGACAAATTAACAAAAGAGATAAAAGAAAAGGAAGACACAGAGTACTATATAACATGGAACAAGTGGTATGACTGGTTGGAGACTAGAAATAATAGAGGAGAATAAATATGGAAAGGTCAAAAGTGAAATATGTGTATAATAATGTATAATAATAATAATATGAATTATTCTTAGTAAGAAGTAGAATATGAAGAAAGAAAAATGTAAATAAGAAACAACGGGGCAATAAGACAAATATTCTAAAGAAGAATAAGGGGGGAAATGTAAATATTGGAAGATTACCGTTACGTAATCGCTGTTTAAAAAAGGGGAGAGGAGTATATACTGTGTGTGTATGTGTGTTATGTTTTGCTTTGTTTTGTTTTGTTGGTTAAAAATAATTTTTTTTTAAAAAAAGAAAGTCCACAGTTTCCAGTCCCTTATAAAGCTGTCTACTCCATTATCTCTAACCAAAGCAGTTAATCTTGCCATTTCTGCTAATTCAGTCAATTTGAAAATCCATTCTTCAATGATTGGCATCCCTTTTTCTTTCCAGTGTTTGGCAAGTACATTCCTTGCAGCCAACACCATGTGAAGGAATAGCATCCCAAATTGTTTTTCAATTGGCGTGTCCATCATACCTAAAAGAAAAGCTTCAGATTTCATTAATATTTGTATCTTAAATATTTTCTGCATTGTCATTGTTTTTTTTTAGTTTCAAGTTTTTTATTAATTTTACAATATTACATTTACATATTTGAAAAGTAGCGTGGCGGCTGAGCACAGTAATTCCGTTACATTTGAATATCATCAGTACAAATCTCAAATTATTACAACAAACTAATTCCCTCTCTTTCCCCATGATATCTACTGTCATGTTCAAACTAATACAGTTCTTATTCTAACAAAAAATACCTTTCTAATATTCATTAATAATCTTCAGTCTATACATATCTTAATTAATTTGACATTCCACCTTTTAGACAATAACCTAGTAAGTTTTTCTTAACTTTAATTTGCCATTGATATTTAAATTTAACGTTTAATCTTTATCATTTCCAGGTTTTAAATGATCCCAATTTCTAAGTCTCCTATCTCACATTTGGAGCTAATAATTTTTTTTCTTTTCTTCCTTTCACTTCTTTCCTTTCTTCCTTTCCAGAAAGAGAAAAAAAAATTAAAAATAAACCACCAACATTTATACCACAAACCCATATACAAATTTAATTATCAGTACTTATACTTTTAGGTTTTACTGAACCTTTGTCTCAACTCATAACAAAATCTTAATTTCAAATCTTAATTATTTGTAGACATTCAGATTACATTTAATATTTAATTTTTCCAAATTTTTAATTAAACACAATTCCTTTATCCCAATTTCTCATACATTCTAATATTTAAAATACACACCTTATATATAACTTCTACTATCTAGCTTACCCATCTAATGACAATATAATATTCTTATTTCAACATATTTCTAGATTTTATATGACCACAATTTTCTTTATCTCAAATCGTTACAATGTCTTGTGTTCAGAATACATATTCTATCTATTTGGATATATTCTATTTTAGATCTCATATATAGATCAGAACCCCAATCTTTTTCAATCTTATTCTAGCTTTTTTCCTCTGCCAGGTCATTTTTCGTATTTTTGCCTTTAAATCATCAAAAAAATCTCTCTGTATTGTTGTGGCTGCATTGTCATTGTTATATTTATCCAGTATGTTTTTGTATTTTTGCAAGACCACCACTTATGATAAAATGAATCTGGATTTTAACTACATTTTGACTATTTTTTTAATACTTTCCAGAAGGAGATCTATGCTATGTTGCAACTAATCCAAACACCAATAATCTCAAACCACATAACCTTGAAAAAATAAATGAAAACATCTCCAATTTAACTTTACAACATAAAAATTCTCAGAAAATAAAAACAGAGAGTGAGCAGAGAAAACAGACAACTGATTACAAGACAGAGGAGAGAGATTTCAAGATGGAATTTAACAATACTAGGAAATATAACTTAATCCAGATGGAAAAAAATCTACAGGGAATTCTGGAAATGGAAAAGACAAACTACACTTTAAGATTACAAAATAAGTTTGAGGATAAGAAAAAAGTTTTGGTAAAATGGATTTTGCCAGGAGAAATATGAGATCTTGAGAGACAAATAATAATAAATAAAATCAAGAAAGACAAAAGGGAAAAGATTTTCAATGAATACAAAGAGGTGAAACCTTCCTATAAAAACATCTTACCTGTTTTGCTTTTTGTACCTGCAGGTAACATTTATAAGTTTATGGGGAGACTCTTTGATTCAACAAACCATATTGAACAAGAAAGATGTTGGGCAAAAACTCAAAATCAAGGAATCTTCAAGTGCCATAAAAGATAAAGTTTATTGAATACACATCTCTGAACTAAAGAAGCAAAATCAGCTCTAGTTTTCCCGCACAAAAAATCTGCCTAGTTACCCATGGCTTCCCTTAACTCTCGCCCAGTGGGTGTTCACGTTGCCCAATCATATATCTTTGGTTTGTTATAAAAATGGTCTACTTCGCCATCAGACACCTGCATTAGTGACCTTGACATTCTTGTAGGTCTCACAGTCCATGGATGGCTTCTTTGAATCCTGTTTCCTCCCTATGCTTTCTACCCCTCCTCCCTGTTTCTATGGCAAGTTGAGTAGTGATAGAAGTTAGGAGACACTTAATGATTCAACCTTGACACCCTGTTCCTCTATTTGCCTAAAGCTATCAGATCCAAATTAATCCTTCCTATCCCCAGACAAAGACCTCTATAATGCCAGAATAGATGTTTCCTTGCTATTAACAAGGGCAGCCCTAGAGTTACTTGATTGAGATAGCATCTGGCTAGATAATTAGATATAGATACTGTAGATAGATAGATAGATAGATAGATAGATAGATAGATAGATAGATAGATAGATAGATAGATAGATAGATAGAGGATTTACATTATAGTAAGGAGTTGAGAAATAGAAATAGTCTCAGATATGGTAACAAGAACCTTCCCAACCTCCCAAAAGTCACCAACAAATCAGGTCTCTAGGATTTCCCATTTTGTAGACCAAAGATCTATAAACATTTTTGCTTTATCATTGTTCAAGTATCCTTGTAGAGCAGGCAACCATCAAATGTTGCAATAAACTTGATTCTCCTCAGTGTGGTGCTCTACACTTCTGAATTTTCCACCACAGATAGTGTTGCATGAGTGAGGATCCTGATTTTAGTGCAAGAAATAAATCTACTCAATTATATTTTTAAAAGGCATACATTTCAATATTGTCATAATCTAACTAGATTTTCCAATCTCCTACTTCCTCCCCCACACTGAACTGCAACTTCATAGTATTTGGGGTAGTTTAGGGTTAGCAGAGTGTTATGAAGATGGCAGATGAATTTGAAATAATGCATACGAAATTTACAGTTATTCCAATCTCTAAATTCTGTGTAGGTGGAACCATTTCCAAACAAAGCCTTAGTCTGTAACTATGCAATTTTTAGTTTTTAAGAAATTCTTGTCTCTCTGTGGGATCAAGAAGTATTTTCAGGAAAACTGTAAATATAAATAGTCTCACTTGCTCTGCAACCCATTTAGTTATTTTTAATTAAAAGGATCTAAGAAAAAAAGAATACCTAGTTGGGCACAGAGCCTGACAGGCAGCAAGGGAGATGTCATCTTGCACAGACGTAGGTGTCTGTGACTGGCAATTTTTTTTAAATGTAAGAGTTCCTGAAATATTGCCATACATCTGATGAATTTTTAACAAGCTTTACAAGGTCTTAATAGCAAAATCTTCAAAGGCTTGGAAATTCAGAGAGCTATGTAAGATATAGGCCAAAGTCAAGCCATAGCATTTTTGCCAAATTAAGTGTCCATCTAATTAGACAGTATGGTAATTGAATCCTGAATTTAGCAATCATACAGAAGTTATTTATCAGTCTATTTTATGCATAAGAGTGTAGTGGCTCACATGATTAGGACATAGGGCTGATAATTGGCAGCCTTGCATTCAGGACTTGGTTGCTGCCACATGATAGAGTATGCTCCAATCACATGTTCCAGCTCCTGCCAACCCAGCAGTTGGAAAGCAGCAACTGCAAGTAGATAGATGGGTACCACTTCAGTTGGCAACTTAATGGGGACATGAAAGGAGCCCCCAACTGGGTGTCCCCTGGACAAGGTGATGTTATCAGCTAATCCTTTTAACCCGGAAGTGACATGGTGCTTCCAATATGAGAGTGAATAATGTGTGATGCAAATTCATAACATACAAACTCTGCTGTTAGGTTTTTGTGTCAGTAAATATTAAGCAGTAGGAACTTTCAAAATCAAACAGTTTAATGAATGATGTTATATATCCTGGGTTAATTCATTCTCAATATATATAAACAATTTTTAAAACTGTAATTTTACAATAATTTAAAGATGCTACAAAGATGCTATTGTATTCACTGCAATTGTCACAAACAATTCAGTTAACAGGAAAATTATAGACAGAGATATATCCTAGAAAGTTGCTATATATTTTAAGTAGGATCTTCAAAATATCTTATTTAAATGAAAACCATTATTTTATCTAATGACAAATATTAAAGCATCATTAGCATAACAAAAACACATGTTGTTCTACTTCAAAGTTATGTATAAGAATATTTTTTGTTTTGTTTGGAAGACAAGCATATTAAAGCTGAATGGAATATTCAATACCAGTTTATGTTCAATATTAATATAGAAAAGGAGAGAATTGATATATAGGTATTGTAAAATTGTAAAAATTACTAATATACTTTGGATTTTTATGTCCACAATTTATATATTTATCTATAGTATTTTTATTCATTTTTTTTCTATTTAGTCAAACAGAAGTATAACTTTTCAGCCAGGGGTTGTTTAAAGAGTTAGAGTTACCGGATACAGAACACAAATCCTGACAGCCACTAGATGGCAAATTATAACACCTCGAGATATAAAACCCTTAATTAATCTATATTACATTAATAAATATTGAAGGTGTACATGGTCTTGGCTTGATACTTCGCATAAAACCAGCCATTGTGGCTTAGCAGTTATCCAACTCTGATTTATTTAATGAATCATAATTAAACAAGTATGATGTGTAAATCCTGCATGAAACATAGACACGGTAAAAGTAATTTCCAGTGTTTAATAATTTAACTGCAACAAATCTGTATATATGATGTATATATGATATATAATGATATTTTTAGAATGTATGAAAGGGAGTCAAATGTTTTCATTAATATTTTGAAAAATGATCATCTTTTTGAACACGTCATGAATTCTATGAAATTTGGAGCAAATTAATTATCTGTCCTGGCTGTGAAATCATCTCTGGAAAGGAAACATAGCTCAGTGAATAAACACAGAGATACAAATGATGAAGTAAGCTGTAGTTCGTGAAAGCTTGTGCCTTTTAATCAAATTTGTTAGTCTAAAAAGTTGCTACCAGAGTGCATGAAATGTATCATTTTATTAAAAGGTAATGTTTATTGTTCTTGATTCTCCATCTTTCCAATCTTCTTTGTTTTATATTCTTCCACTATTTTCCAGATCCAGAAATAAAGTGACAAAGTATTTAAAATTTTGAATGTTAAAATATGTATGAACGTGCTTAATTTTGATTTCTTAACATGCTCGTAGAATTGAAGATCCTGAAGAAAAGTCCAAACCAACTAGTATATTAATTATGTATCTATAATCTTAATCATGCACTTCACAGGACTATGACTGCTTCCCCAATTTTGTGATTGGGAGCATAGTGAGTTTGTGCTGTAATAAAACTGTCAATCATTTTATTATTTTCATTAGTTGAAATGAGCAAGGATCATGTTGCAATTTAGAAGGAAAGAAAAAAATATGAATATCATTACTGAACTGATGATTGTCCAATTTTTATCTCTAGTCTGCAGCAGTAACTGTTTTATTATTGCAGCATTATTTAAAACTAAAAACCAAATGTAAAATAAAATGGCAAAAATTCAGGAAAGCAAAACAAGCAACTCTCAAATTCTGTAGTTAGAACCAGTCCTAAGATATAGTTCAATTTTATAGATGTGTTTCAGAAATGAATCACATTGAAGTGAATGGGATTTATACACAGGTATGTGTGCAGTACAATATTAAAGCCAGTCGTGCCAACTATCAGATTTCAAGATGTGCTAAAAACTACAAAGACAGATAAATCATTTTCTTTGTTTCGGAAACATAAATAACAGCAGATCTGACAGTACTAAACAATACTAAGCAGAATGCATGGGTGTCAACAACCAAAATAAAGAAAATGTCATCCCTAAATTAGCAATGCGTCATGTTAATTTTAGGTTGGACGTGTACACAATCTAAATAGAACTCAGACTAAGCAGTGTGGCCTTCTGATCCAAATAATAAATGTTTAAACCAAAACATTACATTTTATAAGTTTGAGAGTCATATTCAATCTATACTACCCATATAGAAGATCAGGTGGATAAATGAAAGTGGCTACTCTACATACTGCTATTCCTTATATAATTCCTTCTATAAATTTTCTGCTTTGGAATACTTTAAGAACTGTTTATCAATAATTATTGTCAGATTTCTGTGCTATTTCATGCTCTAAAAGCCTCTGACAGATCTTGCAGCTGCCATAAATAACAATCAGAATACGCAGCTAAATATATTCACCTTCCATTCACATGGTTTAACTAAGAACATGCTCCTTGCATACTAATATTGAATTATTATCAGGCATTACTGAAATCATAATTTTTCCATTTGTTATTCTATTCTATCCTAACTGAAGAAAAAAAATCTATTTTGGAATTAGCATTCAATGTATTTTTATTATTTGATCTTATCCAAAGCTTTCTTCTAATTTGCTTAAATATATTTAGTTTAGACTGCTGATATGTAAAATCTGAAATCATGTTTCGATAAGCATAATCTTCTAATCTGTATAATTTTCTTTTCTATTTTTTGTGGGTATTCTGCAAAATTATTCATATGGGTCATAACAAAATTGTTTTTTAGTCATGCTTATTTATTTCCTTTTCACTGATTGATTGAATATAGTTGCATATCACCTCCTATTATTATAATTTTCAAATGATTTATAATGAATGATTAAAATACCAAACACAAACATTTGTTTAAAGTATGTCATACAGCACAAATGTAATATATTCGATTTTTAAAATTCAGGAGCATAGCACCTCAGGTTTTACTGACCACAGATTGGCAATGTGGAGTAGTAGCAATACAAAGTTAAATAAATCTGCTTTCTCTTAACACTTAAAATACCTAATTTTTATTTTATTTATTCTCACATCAGATTAATGAAATACATCAGATAAAGGATACTATTCTAAAAAAAACCAACACAGATGTCTTGCTAAAAAGGCTTTAGAACTTGAATACACCATGCTTTCCTGGTCAATAGTCTAGGATTAGAGAATAGGATTCTCTCCCAGTTTCATCAATATTTAAACATCTGGAAAATCTGCAGGTGTTATATAATAATCAGGAATTTAGATAAATTATAGAATAGCAGAATAACAGAGTTGGAAGGGACCTTGGAGTTCTAGTGCATGGGTGTCAAACCTGATTGCGTCACATGATGTATCACGACATATTGTGATGTTTTTTGCCTTTGTGGAGCTGAGGTGGGTGTGGCCTATGTGTGATGCATCCAGCCTGTGGTCTGCCAGTTTGACACCCCTGTTATAGTCCAACCCCCTGCTTGAGCAGAAAGCCCAATACCTGTCCAGTCTCTTTTTAAAAGTCACCAGTGATGGAACACCCACCACTTCTGAAGGCAAGCCATTCCATTGGTTTATTGTGCTCACTGTCAGGAAATTTCTCCTTAGTTGCTTCTCTCCTTGATTAATTTACCACCCATTGCTTCTTCTCTTGCCTTACGGTGATTTGGAAAATAGGTTGACCCCCCTCTTCTTTGGTTTAGTCTCTCAAATAGTGGAACATTGCTATCATATCGTCCCTAGTCCTTCTTTTCATAGACTAAACATACCCAATTCCTGCAACCATTCATACCTATTTAGTTCCAATATACATTTTCTCCTTTGCTTGGATTTAGATAGCCTATGTCAACAGGCAACTTGTGTGCACTATAACTAAGAATGACACTGAGCTACAAACAGCAAAGTTAACATGTGAATGAAGGAATTAATAGAAACTTTCAGAAATAGTTAATGGGAGGATGAGAACACTTTCTCAAAAACTGTTATGAGAAACTGGTGCCATCCTGAACAACATGAATGTCTTTTGAGGATGTGATCTTTTAGTCAGAGGATAACTTGTATCCCAAACCATCTTCTCTATCCTGCCTCAACTTTACTTTGGGTAGTTTTCAAACTGTGATAACACGTATAATTAATGACCTGACTGAATACCATTTCATACAAAACTTTAGTCGTTGTCTATATTTTGTACTGTTTGAAACATGCTATATAGAAAAATAAAACATAAGAATAAAATAAATTGTGGTGTGATTTGTGGAATATCATTTAATAAAGTTGTGTACTTCTTTGTGCCATGGAAAAAGTTGCTGTGGTCTTTTCAAGATAAAGTAAAACCTTTTTATATATCTAATTTCAGATCCGCAATTTTGCATGCTATATGGGCAACACAACCACAAATATAAAAGAACATAAAATACAATTACTTCAACTTCTAGTTATGAATTAATTATCACAAAAATAAACATCCTAATATAAATGCTGAAGTCATGTAATTGATTGCTGAAACATTCTGTTTCTTTTTTATTACTTCCTACTATGGAAAATAGCACCTTAATTGTGTATTCTTGCTTATATTCCCCTCAGGGATGGTTTTTTTATTGCAATCTTTGTAACAAAAGTTTTGCAGACATTCATTAAATGTTTCTATACAGAATAGGAAAATTATTTTTTCACATCTTGAAAAATAGAAAGAAACTATTAAAATATCATTTTTCTCACTGCCTTCAATGAGTAGCTTCAGTTTGCCTTCTGATAACTTATATAAGTAAATATTATTGATCTTTTTGGGTGGATTGTCTAAAAAAATTATTTTTAAAAAACAATTGTACTAATTCCAACATGAATTTTTGGTCCATGTGTATTCAAAACTGTAAAGTTTTTAGCACTCAATTTAGAATCATGCATACAGTGTTATGGTTCCGGCTAATGAAACACTTCAAAGAACTTCCAGGCATTGATTTCCCTAAAAGTCTTTTATTGCTTCAAAATGTCGGCACAGGCATAACGGAAGTTCTCTTCCTCTGAGCAGTTAAATTATCAGCATGTTCCCTCCCTAAATTAGCTGTCATACATCACTTCCGTTCCTTTTCTCTGGCTTCTGAATTAACCCCATAAATACCAGACAGTTCTGCATATTGTCAAAGCAAGGATATACAATATTTGCAGCATTGACATCCAGTACATATAGATGGCACTATGTTGGATCTAATTCTCACTAACAGAGATGAAATGATAGAAGGTG